>NC_068921.1:67136050-67439081 GCF_023091745.1 Budorcas taxicolor | reverse complement strand
CCTAAAAACAGCTTGAATGGAAAGACCCTAAAACAGATTGAATAGGAAACTTGAAATAGCCTTAACTTTTGCAACATATTGATATAACCTGGTTTACTTACACAGTCCAGTGGATTCAAAATGCTATAAGCTTCTAAGGAATCCTTTCATTCAAGACTACCTAATTGTTTAATAATTTTGTGTTAGTGAAAGCACAGAATAATCTAAGATTTATTAGGCTAAGCGAGCATAGTTAGAATAGCTTCAGAACTGATTTTATCACCTAAGTTACACTTTTAGGGTTGTAATTTAAAAAGATGGATTGAGAAAAATGTCAAGAACTTGATTTGAATGAGATCATCTAAGATTGGGTCAAAAAAAATCAGGGTGCATTGAGTGGAAATTCTGGAGAGAAAGAATGATATAAAATTCAAATTATAGAAAAGACCTTGAAGGAGACAGCTAATATATCCTTTAGTATTCCAAGATTGAAATCTAAAGGACTTTAAAATTTGGGGGTCTACTTTAGCTTCATCAGTCTAATATTATTCAAAGGAAAGGAAAGAGAGGAAATTTGTAAAACTTTTTGGAAAATAGAGCAGGACCCTACACTAGAATGAGCAATGCATGTGTCTTCGCTTTGGGTATAAGGTGTGGTGATCAGGAGGAAAGCATGTTAGATTCAGCAAAGATTGAAGCTTATATATATATATATTCTCTTAAAATGAGACAGGTAAATGTCATTGGGGAAAGTTTTTCTATCTCACAGACCTTTATATGTCACTGTAATCTCTGCCTGCATGGCCCAGTGCATACAGTAACTGGGCATCATTTCTTGATTTTAGCCTTTCTGTGTCTGAGAAGAACATTTCTTTCTTTGCTGTGGTTCAGGGATTTTTCTCTTGAGATTCTGGTTCTCCTCCAAACATAACACCTTCCACATCAGTGTCATGTGTTCTAGATGTGCCTGCTTTTCTGTGGAGAGGTCTATAACTTTTCATCAGCTTTTCGGAGGCATCCATGTACCCCTTACAAAGCTCTGCCAGTATAGGATACAGACAGTATCTCTGAGTTTGTTCACACGTCTGAAACTAACTGTGACTCAACTGGTAAAGAATCTACCTGCAGGAGACCCCGGTTCAATCCCAGGTTTGGGAAGATCCCCTGGAAAAAGGAAAGACTACTCACTCTAGTATTCTGGCCTGGAGAATTCCATGGACTGTATAGTCCATGGGGTCACAAAGAGTCGGACACAACTGAGCGACTTTCACTTTCTGAAACGAATTCTTTTCATTAATGGATTTTCTCTTTTTATCTGGCTCTTAAGGAAATTGAACAGACTTTTTTTATGTGGCTTCCCAATCTTTCAGTATCAACACTCCCAAAGAATGATTATTCTCAATCCTACATACATATTTGAATCACCTGGGAGACTTAAAGATGTGTGGTTCCTGGGTCCCATGCCCAGAGATTCTGAATAAATAAGTGTGTGGGAACTGGCAAGGGGGTGGGGACAATATTCTATGTTTTTAAAAACTTCTCTAGCCTCGTGGAACCTGCAGTGTGGCACAGGGAGCTCAGCTCAGTGCTCTGTGATGAGCTAGGTGGGTGGGAAATGGGGATGGGGTGTTGAGAGGAAGGACCAAGTAGGAGAGGATGTGACTAAGGGAATATAGCCGAAACTAACACAACATTGTAAAGCAATTATACTCCAACTGAAAAAAAAAAAAAAAAAAACTTTAGAAAAATTTCCATGACAATGGGAAAAAAAGAAAGCTTCTCTAGATTATTCCAAACTGCAGCCAGACTGAGAGAACCACTGACCTAAAGTATTATGGAGCTTCACATTTGAATTAGTTGAGGTAAATTAGGAACAATTCTGAAAATGAGCATGGAAATGTCTTTTTATGCTGCTTGTGGTGATCAGATTTGATTATGAAAATTAAGAGGAAAAAAGTGACTGTATCTGTTATTTATATATTTCAGTGTTTAACACCTGCCTAAGATGGTGTTGCCTCTAAATTCATGGCAAAGTTGTGTTAATATGAAGAACTGTATCTTTTCCTTAATAAATCCTGTGTAAACAATTAACATAAATACAGATTACAGAAATTTGACTGTTCAAAAGCATTTAACCAAATGTAAATATTGAATCATGCATGTTATTCATGAAACATTCATCAATAAAACATTACCCTGCCCCATCTATTTCTAGAGTCTGACTAGTTTTCAAATTAGGTCATTGACAAATCTCCTACAACTATGCTGAGATTTTAAAATAACTTGTTTCTAGTGTTTGATGGAACCTGGAGTTGAGTACATATGTGTTTTTAATGTATATTAAAATACTTAAAAATTAAAAGACTACAAAAATAATGTATTTTTAGATTTTATAAGTAAGATTCTTGAAATGCAGGTGAAAATTTTAACTTTTCTAGGTTTAGTGTTTTGGCCTAAAGCCCCTCCTACCAGTCTTATATAAAATCCATATTTATTTTTTTTAATTAACAGAAATTCCTGCTTTGAAGAAAATATTTTCCCCTTTCTCACCCTGTTTCCATTTCCCTTTAATTTTTAAATCAAGATTCAAACCAAGTCTTATTCATTGATGAGCTAAATAAACTGTTCTCTAGCAAAGAGACTGCATTCTAATTAGCTGTGGGATATAACTAGTACATTCTCTGGGCCAGTAAGAACTGAATTTACCTGATGCCAGCAACTGATAATCTGGGCCTATTGCTAGTGGTAAGAAGGCAGATGTGTTGTGGAGAAATGGAAATAAAGGAGTATCTTTACCTCAGGGGCTTCCCAGGTGGTGCTAGTGGTAAAGAACCTGCCCACCAGTGCAGGAGACGTAAGAGACACAAGTTTGATCCCTTGGTTGGAATACTCTCTGGAAGAAGGCATGGCAGCCCACTCCAGTATTCTTGCCTGGAGAATCCCATGGACAGAGGAGCCAGGTGGGCTACAGTTCATAGGATGGCAAAGAGGTCAGACATGACAGAAGTGACTTAGTACTCACATCCTTACTTTAGGAGGACAAGGCTGTCAGGATTTAAGGGAGCAAAGTTCTGACAACTTAGTTACTTGTACTATTAAACATGTTAAAGGTTCAATTATCAATATACAAGACTACCAGATCAAAAGAAATTACAGAGGATTCTGCATCAATAATCACGTATTATGACAATTAATCCATGAAATACAAAGCTGCCATAGATGTAAAGTATCTTAGCTGAAAACCAGAATCTTGGCTGTAAGTCAAAGTTTAATTTTTTGATAAAAGCCTGCAGTTGGCTTCAGTATTAGTCTAGCACCAGGACACCATGGACCCGTGATAAAATTTTATTACTTCTTAATAAGAAACCAGACAATGAAATAGTTTAACTCTACCTCATTTTCATGAAGTTCCAATTTATCTAATCCAATTGCAGACACACATATGCGGATCAGAATGAAGATCTAATAGCCTTTTGAGCATTTTTTTTAAGATCTGAAATAGAAAGCAGCATATTAGATTTCATTGTGAAATGAAAGTACATTACTTACAAATAGAGCAAAAAGTTTCATGTTTGACTAAATCCTCTGAGAAATTTCTGGTGAACAGAAATGGGATCTAAAATGGGGCATTACAGTACCCTATAAAATAGTCCCTAGGGTCCTTCAAGTTCATTTCATAATACTTGAACTCCTTACCAGTTGGTAAACAAAGAAGTGATGGTTATTATGAATGCTTTAAAAATATTCAGAATTGCCTAGTATTCAAAGTATAATAGTATTATTAATATGTATTATAAAACCTTATTAACTGAAGCTCTGTGTGCTAAGTTGCTTCAGTCATGTCCAACTCTTTGTGCTGCTGCTGTTGCTGCTGCTGCTGCTAAGTCACTTCAGTCATGTCCGACTCTGTGTGACCCCAGAGATGGCAGCCCACCAGGCTCCCCTGTCCCTAGGATTCTCCAGGTAAGAACACTGGAGTGGGTTGCCATGTCCTTCTCCAGTGCATGAAAGTGAAAAGCAAAAGTGAAGTCGCTCAGTTGTGTCCAACTCCTAGCGACCCCATGGACTGCAGCCTACCAGGCTCCTTCGTCCATGGGATTTGCCAGGCAAGAGTACTGGAGTGGGTTGCCGTTGCCTTCTCCACTCTTTGTGCTACTGATGGGGAATTTATGAAAATACATTTATTCAATTCCTGCCACAAAATTTTTAAGTTCTGGATAAGCAAGAGTCTTTGAGCAAATATATAAGTATATATATTTTTCCTAAGTATATATATTCCAAATATATATGTAGACATATATGTATGTCTATATACCCATGTGTGTAGACCTAGATTTAAGTTTTAATTAGAAGGCAGGTAATGCAAACAATTCTAATTTTCTGAACAGTCAACGCAGGATTATTCAGATTGATAGATTAGAAATGATTCAACATGAAAAATGTTTGAAGGGACAGATAATGTTTACCTTGAAGAAGAAAGGATTTAGTAGGACTATAACAGCTATTATCAAATATTTGAAGGCCTTTTGTTAAGGAGTGATATTACTAGTAGTGAGTTTTTGTGAGAACTCAGGGAGTTATTCTTCAGTGCTGTGAACACGCACCTAGCACTTGGTCAGCCCTTGGTAGGTGTTACTATGTTGTACAATTAAGTATTTTAATCACATACAGTGAGATAAACCTCATTCCAGAAAATTTAAGGGAGTGACCACAGCTCACTCTCTAGTTCCTACAGCTGTCTGTATTTCAGTATCGTGTATGAGGGGGAAATGGTAGCTCAGATGGTAAAGAATCTGCCTGCAATGTGGGAGACCTGGGTTCCATGCCTGGGTTGGGAAGATCCCTTGGAGAAGGGAAAGGTTACCCACTCCAGTATTCTGGCCTGGAGAATTCCATGGACTGTATAGTCCATGGGGTCCCAGAGAGTCAGACACGACTAAACACCTTTCACTTTCATATTCACTCAAAGGTATGCAAGGCTTCCCTGGTGGCTCAGACAGTAAAGACTCTGCCAGCAATGCAGGAGATGCGGGTTTGATTCCTTGGTTAGGAAAATCCCCTGGAGAAGGGAATGCATACCCACTCCAGTATTCTTGCTTGGAGAATTCCATGGACAGAGGAGCCTGGCAGGCGACAGTCCATGGGTCATAAAGAGTTGGACAAGAGTGACTAACACTTACTTACTTAAAGATATTTGAGGTCTTAAAACCCAGTGAACATGAATGTAACCTTATTTGGATGTAAGATCTTTGCAAACGTCATCAAGTTAAGATGAGGTCATTAAGGTGGACCCTAATGTGAGATGAGTGGTGTCTTTAGAAGAAGGAAATTTGGTCACAGACTCAGGAGAATATCATGTAAAGACACGGAGACATAGAAAAAGAATGCCATATAAAGACAGAGACACACAGGGAGATGGCTATGCGTTGATGGCAGCAGAGATAAAATGCTGCAGCTGTGCACAAAGGCATGCCAAGGGTTGCTGACATTCACCAAAAACTAGAAGAGGCAAGAAAGAGTTATCCCCTCCAGGTTTCAGAGGGAGCCTGGCCCTGCTGGCACCTTGATTTTGCACTTCTGACCTCCAGATCTTTCAGAAAATATATTTCTATTGTTTTAAACTACCCAGTTTGGGGACTTCCCTGGTAGTTCAGTAGCTAAGACTCTGAGCTCCTAATGCAGGGTGCCATGGTTCAATCCCTGGTTGGAGAACTAAATCCCATATGCTGCAACAGAAGATCCTGCATGCTGCAAGGAAAATAGGAGATCCCGAATGCTACAAGGAAGACCTGGTGTAGCGGGAAACAAAAACAAAAACAAAACCCCACCAGTTTCAGGTACTTTGCTGTAGATATCAGGTGTATTTAATATTCCTTATCACTGGAGGGTTTGTATCAAGGCTAATAGAACCATCAGTTAAGAGTGTGATGGGAAAGAGCCCTTCCCTGTGTGGAAAGTAGACTAAATCTAGTCAATGTGGCATGTTTTAATTATAAGCCCATAATTAGGAATGCAACGATGAGAAGTCATTGGTTCTTATCCTCAGTTATTTCATAGTTTAGATCACTTCTAAGGTTTACATAACTCTATTGTATTATTTTATGGTAATTAAGGTGTATTAACTGTGGAAAATCAAATAGCTTGTCAAATTGCAGATAAATTTAATAATAAAAGCATACAAGGAAAAACCTAATAGAATGAGTTTGCTTATCAAGAAAGGATTTTGATCCTAAAATGTCAGGTTATTAAAGATGAATCTTTTAATATGATACAACTTTTCTTTCTTAAAAAAGATTTTTTTTTATGTAGGCCATTTAAAAATTCTTTAATGAATTTGTTACAATATTGCTTCTGTTTTATTTATTTTTATTTCTTTCATTTTTTGGTTGCAAGGTATGTGGGATCCCAGCTTCCTGACCAGGGATCCAACACCCCCTGCATCGGAAGGCAAAGTCTTAACCACTGGACCACCAGAAAGTACCAAATACAACTTTTTTATACAAATTATTTTCCAGTGTCAAAAAAAGGCTCCTTCTAATACAAAGTTTCATACATGCATATAACTAAAATAATCTGTGGTTTGAACACAGTTTATGTTCATGCAAGCATATTATTTCTCTGCATTTAAATAAAAGATTATATTTTCAAACTCTGTTAGTTGGAAAGCGTACATATAATAATTAAGAAAGGTTTAGAATTTTAGTTTTAGAAAGCTAAACATTGTGGACTACACATGCTTTCACTGGTTCCATGTGAATTATTTGGTTTTACAATTTTTATCATGAAAATTTAAAAATATACCCCAAAATGGAATAATGTAATCAGTTGTCCTGTAGCCATCACTCTGGTCCAACAATCAACATTGTAGAGTGTTTTAAATAACCACTGTCATGATTCAAGGACAGTAAGCCTGACATCAAATGAGCAAACAATAAATTTGTTAATACTTAAATATTCCACACTGAGAATAATGCCAGGCTCATGGGAGACTCAATACTTTTGTGTTAATAATATTGCTGTTTTATAATCCAAGAGAGGTCTTTGCTTGCTTTGTAAGAGTGCATTTTGAAAAGTTAAAGGAAGGGCTATAGAAAAGTTACTATTGCGATTGTATTAAAAAATCACTCACTTCTGATGTTCAGCAAGGTGAAAGACTATTGTCATTTCTCCTGGCAGGCACTTAGTCAAAGTAAGTTAGAATGTAGTGAGACTTTGCATCATGCTTTTAAAAATCTCTCTCCCCTTCGAAACACTGCTTAACTTAAAAAGTATATAGTTGAGATCCCAGGGCTTTTAAAAATATTATTATTCAACATTTTCCTCTATCGTCAAAATCAGTTTTCAAGCTGCATAGTTTTCCGTTGTGTGAACTACTCCTTATTCAGCCTTTCCCTGTTTGGGGCTGTTAATGGTCATTTCAGGTTTTAGCTATTATACAGAACACTGCTCTGGGAGTCCTTATGCATCAACTCTAATTGCATTCTTAATTATTCCTTAAGACACACACCTGTAGGTGTAATTATATTGATAAAGATCCTAAAACATAATACTAAACTGCTTTCTACAAGGATCACAGTATTTTAATCTTCAACCACCACAGATCCTTAGTAGCAATAGGTGTTATTTTTTAAATCTAATTTAGAGGGAAAACCTTAAATTTTTGCACATTTTCATTTACAGCTTTATAAGTAAGGTGGAGTATGCTTTTTCCTGTAAATAGAGCATTTGTATTTTATATTATGTAACTGTTTTTCTCATAAGGTTTTATTTTTAAAAATTACTTATTTATTAGCAATATTTAGATAACATAGGTATTCATTTAAAGGGTTATTTTGGAGATATATTTATGCAGGTAAAGTTCTTTTCTCTTTTTGGCCATTTCTTGTGGCACATGTTATCCTGACCAGGGATTGAAGCAGTGCCCCCTGCATTGGGAGCTCAGAGTCTGAACCACTGGACCATCAGGGAAGTCCCTGGCGATATATTTATGAGTAGAGTTTTTAGTTTATTTTTCTGTAAATCTTTAGAATCATCATCAAATGAATATTCAGTAGAATTATCTGCATACGTGACTCCTATGTATAAAGCAGCTCAATAATTCCCTGTAGTGGATGAATAATAAAGTCTCCGCTACATCTATTTCACTCCCACCCCCACCCTACCCCACGCCCACCAGTATCCCCACCCCGGTGTGGCTGCTGACCGGTTGGGTGACGGACTTCGACTCTACGGGCAGCCCCAGGTGTCTAACTTCATCACAGTAATCTCGTTCTCCTTGCTAGGGATTGGTCAGGGTTCTAGGTCTGAGCCAATAAGGGCCTTGGATCTAATGACGTGGGGAATTAATTCTGCAGAAAGCAGGTGAATTAATCTGGCAAATAAGATGTGAGAGCGAGTTCTCTGGACGCGACTTGAAACTGCTTGGAACTGCTCTGCAACGACTTGGAACCGCTACTCCTAAGAGAACGTCAGTACTGAAAAGACCATTGCCTTTTCCCTGGACGCTGTCGTGAGTGGATGTGAAGTCAGAACAGTGGTAGTGGTTTAACAGCCAGCCTGAGGATACAGCCGGAGCAGACAGGAGGGCAGAGCCAGGAGGGTAGCAGGGATCCAAGATGGAATCATGGAGTTAACCATAGCCAGAATCGCCCGACCTCCAGGTAGGAACGTTGTTAATTTCCTTCCTGTTTTTTAAGCTTGAGTTGAATTTTCAATTAATTTCAAAGCAAATATTGAATCGATACTTATTTAAAGTTACCTATTAAATACAATCCAGACTTTTACCTTGGTCTGTGATATCTCCACCCATTTCCTGACTTATTCCCTGTATACTAGCCACATTAGAGTAAACTATGGCTTCCAGTTTCATTGTTTAAAATGTTTCTCAATCATAAGTTATAAAAGTTTAATTTTTCTTGAAGTTCTAGCTAAAATCTTAACGTCCTCTAAAGCAGGGGTCCTCACACTCTCGGCTGTCAGATGCGTACCTCCTGTCAGATCAGGTTAGAAACAAATACCACAATAAATGTTAATACACTTGAATCATCCCTGAACAATCCCCTTAACCCTGGTCTGTGGAAAAATGTCCTCCATGTACCAGTCCTTGGTGCCAAAAAGGTTGGGGATTGCTGCATAGGGCGGTCCATGATTTCAGCTGAAATGAATCATATGCACCTGTAAGTTATTATAACATTTACTTTGTTTTCTCATTTGTTCATTCATTTACCCAATGCCTCGTTTATACATCTTAATTCTCACGTGTATCACATGCTATCTCATGGAGTTTATTCCCGTCCTATCCTTTCTACAAGACTGTTGGCTCCTTGAGGACAACTGTTGCATCTTCCTGTTTTTACCTATTGTATAAAGTACAGCAATATGTAACTTTATTTTCTATTCCTCAAGGGCGTACATTTTTAAAACTCTGTGATATGAGAATAGTTCTCTTTTATATAAAGGTGAAGGGAATAGAAAGTCATTTCCTAAAATTAACCAGCAAATTATTTGTTCTATTGTAACCACTGAAAAATATAATCTATAAACTGGAGGTGCAGCTATTGACAAATTGAATCTGAGGTGGGACTTGAGTCCCATTGTATCCATGCTTTGAGCACTATATAGCATATAGTCAGCTCTCAATAAATGTTATTTGAATATGCAAAATGTGGCCTCCACTGAGGAAAAAGTAATGAGAACTTTGAGAATCACTGGAATGATATTAATTAGATGAGCAGATTTAAATGAGTTCTGACTTGCTTAAATAACAAAGCAAAATCTGCATGATTTAGAGCTGTGACTAGTTTCATGGGCTCCATAGCCCATGAAATAATATGTTATTCAAAATTCACAAGTGATGAAGTTCGAGGTATTTTTAATGAGCTCCTGAAGATTAATTTTTACTCAATGCTTTTTATATGCCAAGCACTGTGCTCTAATACTCAGACATTTTATTGAGACAATTTCTGAACGCTAAATACGTTGCCAAGGTCTCATGGCAAACTAGTAACAGAGCTGGGGCTGCAATTCAACCCTGTCCACCTTCAAGGACCTTGCTTCTTCCACTCCACACTTATGTCAGTCGAGCAACTGCCAAGCAATCTGTGGTGAAGACTGTCGTTCTGTGTAGTTTCCTGGGGGCAGTGGGAAGGACTGGCTCATGCCAGGCCTCTGCTCCTGACACTCGGTGGCCTTCAGTCCCTTAACTCATTCTGTATTCATTCAATCTGTAGTTACTAAGAGGCCATTCAGTGTTGGCTACTTCAGTTCAGTCTCTCTGTCGTGTCTGATTTTTTTGCGACACCATGAACCATAGCACACCAGGCCTCCCTGTCCATCACCAACTCCCAGAGTTCACCCAAACTCATGTACATTGAGTCAGTGATGCCATCCAACCATCTCATCCTCTGTTGTCCCCTTCTTCTCCTACCCTCAATCTTTCCCAGCATCAGGGTCTTTTCTTTGCATCAAGTTGCCAGAGTATTGAAGCCTCAGCTTCAACATCAGTCCCTCCAATGAACACCCAGGACTGATCTCCTTTAGGATGGACTGGTTGATCTCCTTGCAGGCCAAGGGACTCTCAAGAGTCTTCTCCAACACCATAGTTCATAGGCATCGATTCTTTGGTGCTCAGCTTTCTTTATAGTCCAACTCTCACATCCATACGTGACTACTAGAAAAACCATAGCCTTGACTAGATGGAGCTTAACTGTGTGTTAAGCTTCCAAAATGATTAAGGCATAGTTTCTTCTCTGAAGGTGCTTGCAGAGTAGTAAATAAGGCAGCTGTTCCTGCTGCTAATGTAGGAATCACCAGAGTCTATGCTTTTCTTCCTCTGTTAACACTCACTAATCCTTTATCATAAGCTCCCCTGTTATAACTGTTGATAGTTCTTTCCTATTCTTCCTGGAATCTTTATATTGGTAACTACTAGGCTGACATGTATAGTCCTAACCTCTTGGCTGCACCACAGGCTCTAACAGCCTACTCGCCATGTCCAACTGGACGATCAGTAGATAACCACTCTGTCATTTCTAAACCACCGCACCAGAATCCTTATCCTCCCACTCCCAAATGTGTCCCGTCCTAGTCTTTTCCATCTTATCTGAATAAATCATTTATTTTTACATCTCAGAATAATTTCATTTATTCAGTTGCTCAAGTCAAACATCATGGCCTCCTGACACCTCTCCTTGTTTGTGTCACATCTACAAAGCAAATCATGTTGATGCGACCTTCAAGTTATATTACAGTCTCCACGGCCACAACTCTTAGTCCATCTGGATGGAGGCCACAGCATCAGCACCCATCTATTTCCCCTTTCCCATGCCCTGATGTCTGTTGTCTTTTCCCCACCCAAAGACCACAGCAGTTCTTAAAAAATAACAAGAAAACAACAACAACAAAAAAATCCAAAATAGTCAGAATCATGTTATATTACTTTATAGCACCAAATGATTTAGCTGCATTCTGTTTCACTCAAAATATAACCCAAAATTCTTATCTTGCTTAAAAGGCTCTTCCCAGTCTGACCTCAGGCTACTGTATAATCTCATCTTCTCCTACTCTTTTTTTTTTTTTTGTTACCTCAGCTCCAAAACTCCCTTTTTTTTTTTTTTTTACTAACCCTTGAACAGGTCAAGCTTGAACACTTATCTGGGGCTCTTCCTGGAATAATATCCCCTGATATCCATAGGACTCACTTCCTGACTTGATTTAGGCCTTAGCACAGAGACCAGTTGCTTAAATATTTCTAGGAAAAACATATCTAAAACATAGTACCTCCCATCACACCTTAGCTGTATATTCTCCTTTATTCTTTTTCTTAGCAGTTATCATCACCTGCTGCTGCTAAGTCACTTCAGTCGTGTCCGACTCTGTGCGACCCCATAGACGGCAGCCCACCAGGCTCCCCTGTCCCTGGGATTCTCCAGGCAAGAACACTGGAGTGGGTTGCCACTTCTAGAAGGTATCAAATTTTGTTTTCTGTCTTGCTTTACTACAATAGAATAGAGACTGTGGGAGTTAGCTTTTTGGGTCAACTTGGCTAGGCTGTAGTACCTGGTTATTCAATTAAACATGAATCAATGTGTGGCTACGAAGGTATTATGATTATGATGGTGAGCTGACTTTAAGGAAGGAGACCAGCCTCCTCTATAATCTAGGTGGGTCTGGCCCAAACAGTTGATGATCCTTAAGAGAGCTACTGAGGCTTAAATATGGAAGAAATTCTACTTATGGACTTTAGCTTCTCTTGGAGAGTTTCGAGCCTGCTTTGTAGATTTTGGACTTCGCAGTCCCTTGGTTTTGCAAAACCAATGTCTTGAGACAGATCTCATTATAAATATGTATTTTAACGCATATGTATATGCTACATATATTTATATTTTAAATATATTACAGATATATATTTAAATGAAATATAAATGTATTTTTATATGACATATACATTATGCATATTTATATAAATTTCTGGGGGTGGGTGTGTGTATCCTACTGGTTCTGTTTCTCTGGTAGACTCTGACTGAAGGAGAGAATATGCTGAACCTTTCTGCCTCTTCAGACCTCTCTCTGCCTCTTTGCCATACTTTGTAGCCCTGCATGGCCCTGCTCCGACTGCACTGGGGGCCTTCTTTGCCTTCTAGTTGGAGTTAGCTGATGGGAGTGAGTTGGAAGAACTTGAGATCAGGAGATGGGGTATTTATTCACCAGAATCACTCCCAGCTGGCACTGTAGGCTGATAATGACCCTTTATTGAAAGTCACACCTCTTGTCAGGCAGCCCCTTTCCTGGGTCTTTTCCCAGGCTCTGATAACTGCTCCCTTCCATGCTTCCTTCAAACCTTGAGATATTAACTGCTTCCCATGACTATTCAGTTCAGTGGCTCAGTCGTGTCTGACTCTTTGCAACCCCATGGACTGCAGCACACCAGGCCTCCCTGTCTATCACCAACTCCTGGAATTTACTCAAACTCATGTCCATTCAGTCGGTGATGCCATTCAGCCATCTCATCCTCTGTCATCCCCTTCTCCTCCTGCCTCCAATCCCTCCCAGCATCAGGGTCTTTTCCAATGAGTCAACTCTTTGCATGAGGTGGCTAAAGTATTGAAGCTTCAGCTTCAACATCAGTCCTTCCAATGAACACCCAGGACTGATCTCCTTTAGGATGGACTGGTTGGATCTCCTTGCAGTCCAAGGGACTCTCAAGAGTCTTCTCAAACACCGCAGTTCAAAAGCATCAATTCTTAGGCGCTCAGCTTTCTTTATAGTCCAACTCTCAAAGCCGTACATGACCACTGGTAAAACCATAGCTTTGACTAGATGGACCTTTGTTGACATAGTAATGTCTCTGCTTCTTAATATGCTGTCTAGGTTGGTCATAACTTTCTTCCAAGGAGCAAGTGTCTTTTAGTTTCATGGCTGCAGTCACCATAGGCAGTGATTTTGGAGCACATAAAAATAAAGTCTGTCACTGTTTCCATTGCTTCCCCATCTATTAGCCTGGGGGTATTGCATTATCCTTTGCTAATTACCTTAAAACCTGCTCACATCTTTGTCGAGTCTTTAGATTGTACTCTTCCCTCTCACCCTGTTCAAATAAATTCTGTGTGTTTCCTGCTGGGACTGTAATAGATACAGAAGTTTATCTTCCTTTTGTTGTTGTTGTTTGTTTCTTACTACTAACTAGGGCTTCCCTGATAGCTCAGTTGGTAAAGAATCCACTTGCAATGCAGGAGACCCTGGTTTGATTCCTGAGTCGGGAAGATCCCCTGGAGAAGGGAAAGGCTACCCACTCCAGTATTCTGGACTGGAGAATTCTATGGACTGTATAGTTCATGGGGTCACAAAGAGCTGGACACCATCAAGTGACTTTCACTTTCACTTTTCACTGCTAAATATATCCTGAGTATCTAGAATAGGAGGATCTCCATAAATATTTGCTAAATTGATGAACAGATGAGCATCTAAGCTTCATTTTAGTCACTGTCATAAATACATTTTATTGTCTCAGAAGCAGCCCATGTTTACTTTCCCATCCCCCACCTAGAGCAACTCTCCTCTCTCTCTCTACCTATGTATCCCAACCATTGAGATGGAGATTAAATGTGAAGTTTAAGTAAACATTCTCAGTTATTCCAATGGCCAGGATTGACCTTTAATCTCTTAAACAGAACTTAGAGTTTAGTCATATCTAGACTTGTGATTGTAAGTTCCTTGAGGGCAATAATCAGTTTTTAACTGTTTCTTTTATAAAACCCAAGTAGTGCTGATTATTTATTCAAAATGGCTTAGAAATAACATCCTTTGGTATAATTTCTGGGGACATGGAATCATTGGAATTTTCTCAGTTGATTTTGTGAAAGTAGTTTCTTCATCTTAGTGTGGTGAGAATTTTAAAATCTATATGCATCTTGATTATAGGCATTACATTTTATTTTAGGATATAATGCTGCATTAAAAAAAAAAACTTTTTAAGGCCAACTTCATTCTGTGACTGCACATCCTTCTGTAAGAAACAAAAAAGCAAAGGCATTAAGTAACAGCAAGGGTAAACTGTGCTCTCACTTAATGCACAAAATACCTTTTTTTTTTTTTTTTAAAAGAATTTAGGATGCTACATAGCCTGAAGCTTAGAGCAAAGTGTTGTAATCTGGGTTTCTGATGTGAATTGAGCTGTTATTTCTGAGAGGTCATTTGATCTTTTCTGTACTTCTGTCAATCCAGCAAGAAAGCCTGCATATTTACAAAGCAAGAATCAATTATACAACAAACAAAACTAAACATACTATGTCTGGATTAACAAATTGTGCTTCACTAAGCTTTTAATAAAACTAATGCCTTGGGACTTCCTGGTGGTCCAGTGGTTAAGAATTCATCTTCCAATGCAGGGGACGCAGGTTCGATCCCTGATGAGGGAACTAACATCCCACCTGCTGTGGGGCTACTGAACCTGCATGCCATAATGAAAATCCTGAGTGGCGCAACCAAGAGCAGATACAGCCGTAAATAGATATTAAAAAAAAACTAATGCCTTTAAATGTTCTTGTGGTATTAAAATGATATTGTCAAAACTTACCAGATACACAAAATAGGCAGTCTTAAGTGGAAGATTCCCTGGAGGAAGGCATGGCACCCGACTCCAGTATTCTTGCCTGGAAAATACCAGGGATAGAGGAGACTGACGGGCTATAGTCCATGTGGCTGCAAAGCATCAGACATGACTGAGCATGCACACGCATGCAAAAAATGTCAGCCTACGTTTATGTGGAATAAATATGCCTGATGAAAATATCCTTCTTGTCCATATTCCTAGGTTTTCCCCCTGTGAGTAATCAAAATTCCTGCTCCCCTGAAATCATCAGAAGGACTAAGTGGTTCAAGGCTGAGCTGCTCTCTATAATATGCTTTGAAGGAGAGCAAATGTGTTTTGTCAATTAGCTAGTTATTGCCTCTTTCCTTTTATAAAGATCAACTAGGGCCGATTAGAAAACTAGAGAAAAGGAACTTTTAACAGCAAGATGAGGACATTAAAGCCAATATTGTAGAGAACCAAATGGAAAGCATTAGAACGGCATTATTGATTGTTCAGCCTGAAGAAAAAAATATGGTAATTATTCCTCAAATAGCAGGAAAAATGGACCAGATCATCTACTGTGTCTCTTCTAGCTCTACGATCTTACCTATCTCTCTCGGGGTAATAAAATGTGAATAATACTTGCAGACGAATTTGGAGGTGTCTATATCTGTGGTGCTTGAATCATCCAGGCTTGCAAAAAAACAGCATGTAATTTCTCAGCCATTAGCTTACAGAACCAACACACCTGGTCTCTTACCTTAGACCTTATCATTCAATACAGTACCAGTAAGTTGAACCTAGAGGAAATCTGAGTCATGCTTTTGAATATTTTCATAACTTTGAAAGCAGTCTACTCAAATTATGTTTCTATTGGCATTCAAATTCAATACTAACATCTCTCCATTTATCCTATTAACTTTTCCTTCGTTGTTACTAACATGAGGATTTGGTATTTTCAGAAAATACCGTGTATTCCCAAATACCACCTTTTATATTTCAAAAATTTACAATGTCTTTCCGAACCTAGGTGTCATTCTGCTAAAACCATGTATCACTAATATGTCACAGTGATGTTGTGACATTTTCACTTGCAAAATGTTTAAGATTTTCCAAGTAGACACCATCAAGTGCTTGCCTTCAATACAAATTTCCCCCTGGAGTTCCTTCCACAGAAAGCAATCTTGTTCAGTAGCCTGTTAACAGCACACTTTTTTACGTGAAGAGGTAAAGCCAATTGTTGGAAACTAATCCATATTGGAAACAACAGGGAGTGCACCTTACTGGGATCAAACAAAGCATTACTGAAATTTTAGTAAGAGATCACCAAGTCACGTTATTTCTAAAGCATCTGAAAAATACATCTAGCTTGAGAGAGAGGAGATGGAATCAGAGATAAGAAAGGATAGTCCCATAATCTTGGCAGGCCCATGAATGATACGGAAAATCCTCCCAAGCTGTAGGGCTTTTAGTCTGACAGCCCTGATATGTCATTCTTCCTGAATATACACATCCTAATTGGAGATGTGGCATTTTATGCATATTCATGCATGCCGTCAGCATAAAAGGGCAATACATGTCTTAGAGAAGATTCATTTTACAGAGATAGTATTCATGGGGAAGGAATTGAACAAAACACATCATAAATCACCTTTTTGTGGTTCTATGAGTGAGAAAGAACCTCCCTCCCTATATTATCTATTGAGATTAAGGAATTCCCCCCAACACCATTACTTACCTTTAAATACTTATTAATTTATGCAGTGAATAAATACACTTTTGTGAAAAATATGAGTTTTGTTTGTTCATAGCAGGTCTTATGGACTAACATTATGTTCTTTCAGTAACTAATTCTCCTTTGGAGCATATTAACCCAATACAGATGTTTTCCCTTTCTTCAGTTGTTTTTCCTTATATTGTTTTAATACAAAGAATGCTACAATGTAGAAGAATAAGGTAATCTCCTATCCTATTGACTTGGTTCACTGCCCATAATGGCAATTTTGTCTCCATCTGTGAAAGGGGATGGGCTTAGGGCCTTCCATTCAAAGTGCTAGGGAACACTGCAGAGTGGGTGACCAAACAGCTAGATGGTGAAGTCTCATCACTTACTAGTACCTTCTGGTCCAATGTAGTCACTGTCAAAATTTGTAATAAGGTATCTTTTATCTAAGCTATAGATGTATGCTTAGTTGCTCAGTTGTGTGTGACTCTTTGTGACTCCATGGCTTTCTGTCCATAGGGATTCTCCAGGCAAGAATACTGGAGTGGATTGCCATGCCTTCCTCCAGGGGATCTTCCCAACCCTGGAAATGAACCCAGGTCTCTGGCATTGCAGGCGGATTATTTACCATCAGAGCCACCAGGGAAGCCCTTTATCTAAGCTGCTGCTGCTGCTAAGTCGCTTCAGTCGTGTCCGACTCTGTGCAACCCCATAGACGGCACCCCACCAGGCTCCCCCGTCCCTGGGATTCTCCAGGCAAGAACACTGGAGTGGGTTGCCATTTCCTTCTCCAATGCATGAAAGTGAAACGTGAAAGTGAAGTTGTTCAGTCGTGTCCGACTCTTAGCGACCCCATGGACTGCAGCCTACCAGGCTCCTCCATCCATGGGAGTTTCCAGGCAAGAGTACTGGAGTGGGGTCAGCTAGATAGTCCCAAATACCAGGGCCAATTATGACCAAAGCAGTGAGCTTTCAGCTGTAATTCATGTCTGTTCCAAAGGCCTCACCCTCTGTACCAATTCTGCCAGTCTGTAATTCACTTTAAAATATTTTAGAACCACTCCATTTATGTGAGACTTATTACCAATTGAAATGAAGATGTACCCTTGAAGTAGAACACCTTTAAAAATTATGATTTTAGTATTATGTTCTGGTCTCAGGCCATGAATGATGCTGTATGAGAAAAGGTGAAAGTTTTTTAAAAAACAATTACTCCTAAACTAAAATTATGAACCATCTGGAGAAAATTTAGTAATACAGGGAAATTATCCAAACAATACACCAAAAAAATATGTTTTGAGAAAATTAGCATTTTTGCCTTTGTTTGAGTATCTGGATAATTGTGTTAAACTCTAGCCAGAATTAATCACTAGAAACATAGTCATCCTGAGTTTTCATGATTACTTTCACTGTAATAATTGCTTGTCAAATGTCAAAACCAATCTGGCTTGTGTTCTGACTTTCTGCTCTTATGTACAACTTTTCTTTTGTTATATTAATTTTCAGACATGCTCATTTAGATCCACAAATAACTTAATTCATTCCAAAATTATACTCCCGAGATTCTTTCCTCTGAGCCTCCTAAAAGGTCTTCTTGCTGCTAATTCAATCTCCCCAAAGCATTTTCACAATCAACAAATATGAATCATGCTATAACATTTTGCTAAATCTAATAATCTACATTTTCTCAGTCTTGGATATCACTCACCTGCAGTTATCCCAGTGAAATGGACTTTTGTAATTCTTACAGAACCAGATAACCAGATTATGTGAATTAAAGTTGGAAGGCAAGGGCCATGTGGTGTGAGACACAGAACATGGCTATTTAGGAGATAAGATCTTAGAGGCCGATTAGTCTGAGACTCTCTCTTTGTTTTTACAAAATGAAGATACACTGGTTTTTCTGTGGATTATGTGACTCTGTTGAAAAAATTCCAATCTCAAGATATTTTCCTAATGAGCTATTTATGTATGGCAGCTTCTTCCAGATGTAATTTTAAAACACCGTCACTCATTTTATAGAATAGAATAGTGCTTAGAAGAAGCCAATGAATGTATTTTCTCTGTGTCATATTATCATCCTCAGTTGTCTTCATTTATTTAAAAAGTTGCTTTTCCCATATGGGTCATTACATAGTATTGACTACTTCCCAGGTGACACTTGTGGTAAAGAACCCACCTGCCAATGCAGGAGGCATTAGAGATGTGGATTCAATCCCTGGGTCGGGAAGATCCCCTGGAGATGGAAATGGCAACCCACGCCAGTATTCTTGCCTGGAGAATCCCATGGACAGAGGAGCCTGGCAGGCTATAGTCCATGGGGTAGCAAAGAATTGGATATGACGGAAGCAACTTAACATAGTACTGAGTGGGGTTCCCTGTGCTGTGCAGTGGACCCTTGTTGGTTATCTTTTTTTAATGTAGTAATGTGTATTTTGTAGATAGTATTGTGTCTCCTGGCTTATCCCTCCTCCCAGTCTCCCCTTGGTAACCATGAGATTGTTTTCTGCATCTGTAGACTCTATTTCCATTTTGTAAGTGGGTTCCATTTATACCATTTTTTTTAATATTCCACATATAAGTGATCCCATACTATAAAAAAATAGTGAAATGAAAAAGTTTCTGATTTTTAGCATATTTTGTATATAAAATACAGAGAAATCGAGACTCTACACCTAAATATTTAGTAGTCAGATATTTAATGGGGGCAGAAGGAACCCTCTTATATTTTCTCTTAAATGAAGATAATTTTACAATAAATCACATAATACCAAAAATGTAAGTTGGGTTTTGGTTTGGAATTGCATCTTACATATTCAAAGGGTAAATATTGACAACATAAACAAAGCATTCTCTTTCAATACTTGAATTTTTGCTTCCTGGGATTTTGTTGAGGTTGCTGGCATTTTGTATTGAAAAGCTTGATCTTTGATGAAATGCAGAAACATTACAATTCAAAATATTCCAGTAAAGGACAAATTGGGCAGTGTTTTTGGCAGAAACAAACAGCAAGGTTTAAAGGTGGCATGTATTTTTAGAAATACGGTTTACTCATCTGTTCAACATTAGACATTTCTTATACACTAAGTGCTCGGTAGGCAATGGGGATAAGAAAAGATGAAGAAAAATAGGCCTCTACCCTTACTGAGTTCAGCCTCTAAGGCAGTCTTTTTGGAAGGTGGGTTCTTTGCTTTAGTTTAAAATGTAGGATGCTTGTTTAAAATGTAGGTTTCTGGCTTTCCTCTCTATCCTTGAATCTCTAACAGGAGAATCAGCATGTGTTAACAAACTCCCTTGGCAATTCATTTGTTCTCCAGATTAAAGGAGACCTTGAACATTGTTTAAACAGGAGTCAAAAGTGCAGTCTACCACTCCAATACCTGGGATGAGCTTGGGACCACCATTCTGCCTTTTCTCACTTCAAATTTTTATTCCATAAAATGAGAGAGAAAGAGGTGACTTAGAAAATACCGAAGAATCCTTTTCCTACGTTCATCTAAGGTAAGGGATTCTATTCCATATGGTACTCCATCCCAGGTACTCTGGTACCTGGTTTCCCTCTTTCTTGCAGTGTTACATCTTGCTGCTATTATTTATGAAAAGGGACAACACAGCAAAATAACAAGGAGGAGGAAAATGAATCAAATATCTGACTTTTGAGTTTCAAAAGGCCATATCCAGGCAAAAGACATTATTATATTTAGAAGAATATGAAATAAATCAGAGGCATTGTTTTTTCTTGAACTCCCCAGATCAGATGAAAATTTTTTAGGCTAGTAAGAGAGATACCAAACTACTCAGATTAAAAGACAGGACTAGGATATAAGGAGATACACTTGGTTATAGGAAAATGATTATGTTTCATAGGTCCTGCTTTTATGCTCTGGGATTCATGTCTCACTATACATTGTAAACATGTGTATGTTAATCACTCAGTTGTGTCTGACTCCTTGCAACCCCATGGACTGTAGCCTGCCAGACTTCTCTGTCCATGGAATTCTCCAGGCAAGAATACTGGAGTAGATTGCCATTTCCTTCTCCAGGAGATCTTCCTGACCCCAAGATTGAACCTGGGTCTCCTGCCTTGCAGGCAGATTCTTTACCATCTGAGCTACTGGGATTCATGTCTTACTATACACTACAAACATAACACCCTGTGAATACCCCCCTATTCTTCTAAACTCAGGTTAAAAGTTTACATTTTTGTGAGGTCTTCTCTTTTGCTTCTATCAAACCACAGACATTTTTCCTTCTATATTCCCACTGCATCTTAAACCTATTTCTGTAATTTTTTGTATTTCATTTTATGACCATTGTTGCTTGGATGTCTGACTTGTTTTTAGTCTCTGAGAACCTCATTTCGGATATTCCATCTGGCTTTTTGCCTGTGTGTTTTCATGAATGCCACAGATGACCACGTAGTTAAACTTCTCAGCAAATATGCCCAGGGCTTATTCCCATCAAATATGTGAAGCGTTTTGTAATATTGGAGAGATGAAGTGAATTTTTATAAAATGAAAATTAGAGTGGAATTTTAAGAGTTGGGAAGTGGAGAAAGCTACTTCAGAAAAGATCAGAAAGCATTACTTATGTTTCTGGCAGCCAGAGTGAAAAGAAAAAGTGTTTAACTGAATAATTCTCAGTTAAAAAATGATGCCAAGTCACTGGAAATAGCCAATATGTGTTGGTTCTGAACCCAGAAAAATACATCATATGTATTATTAAGTGAGATGGAAGTTCACAATAAACTCTTATCATGTGTAAACAATAATAAATGAAGCCATGTTTACCACTATTTCATATAGTGTTCAGGTAAAATTCAAGGTTCAGTGTTCACTTGTTCTGAGAAGACATTTCTGTGTGGGAAGAGTTAGTGTACTGTAATGTATTTCTTTTTCATAATCTGACCTGATAAACAGGTGAAAACTAGAGAATCTGAGGGGAAAATGGCTAGCCTGTCCTTATCTGGAGCAGCAATTGTCTCCGTGGCCTTTCTGACGGGAATTGGTCAAGTGTAGATATTCTGTCTTTTCGATTGAAAGGCAGCCCACTTGCTTTAGAATTTAGGCAAAACTGACATTTGAGAGTTGGACTGTGAAGAAGGCTGAGCGCCAAAGAATTGATGCTTTTGAACTGTGGTGTTGGAGAAGACTCTTGAGAGTCCCTTGGACAGCAAGGAGATCCAACCAGTCCATTCTGAAGGAGATCAGCCCTAGGATGTCTTTGGAAGGAATGATGCTGAAGCTGAAACTCCAGTACTTTGGCCACCTCATGCAAAGAGTTGACTCATTGGAAAAGACTGATGCTGGGAGGGATTGGGGGCAGGAGGAGAAGGGGACGACCGAGGATGAGATGGCTGGATGGCATCACGGACTTGATGGACGTGAGTCTGAGTGAACTCCGGGAGTTGGTGATGGACAGGGAGGCCTGGCGTGCTGCTATTCATGGGGTCACAGAGTCGGACACGACTGAGCGACTGAACTGAACTGACATTTGGTGAAATAATTAAAGAGCAAAACTAGTGTTTCTTATCCTTGGAAGTCTATGACAGGAATACCTTCAGGTAGGGCCAAGACCTTTCTCAAAAAGCCTTTTCAGAGAAAACACAAATGCTATAAAACAATGCAAAATAAAATCTAGGATTTCCTATCATTGAGAATATACAAGATGAATTTAGCTAAGGGGATGGAGGTACCAGAGGTTACTAGAAAGCTGCCTTTATTGTGATTGTGACCTTGATAGGTTTCATTAGTCATCATGATTGCATCATCATTCATGAGTCTGAATCAGGCTTCTAACTCATACATTCTGTGCATAGTAAATTTCTGTGTGTTGAAGTGTTTATATACTAATTCATGTAATTTGGTCTCCTGCAGTTTTTCTCAAATCTGTTTACTGCTCCTAAAACCACAAGGTTATATTGCAAATATTTGGCTCATTAAAAAAGCATTATATGCTTATTGTGTTGGTGAATACTGTGAATGTGTTTATTCTTTCTTTAGCCAATAATGAAGAGGTTCAATAAGATAATGACAAGGATCCTAATCCTAGAAATTTACACAGATAAAAAGATATCAAAAATATTTCCAATAGAGTTTTAACAGTTCAGTTCAGTTGCTCAGTCATATCTGACTCTTTGCAACCCCATGAACCGCAGCACACCAGGCCTCCCTGTCCATCACCAACTCCTGGAGTTTACCCAAACTCATGTTCATTGAGTCAGTGATGCCATCTAACCATCTCATCCTCTGTCGTCCGCTTCTCCTCCTGCCTTCAATCTTTCCTAACATCAGGGACTTTTCCAATGAGCCAGCTCTCCACATCAGGTGGCCAAAGTATTGGAGTTTCAGCTTCAGCACCAGTCCCTCCAATGAACACCCAGGACTGATTTCCTTTAGGATGGACTGGTTGGATCTCCTTGCAGTCCAAGGGACTCTCAAGAGTCTTTTCCAACATCACTGTTCAAAAGCATCAATTCGCCTGTGCTCAACTTTCTTTATAGTCCAACTCTCACATCCATACATGACTACTGGAAGAACCATAGCCTTGACTAGATGGACTTTTGTTGACAAAGTAATGTCTCTGCTTTTGAATATGCTATCTAGGTTGGTCATAACATGCTTCCAAGGAGCAAGCGTCTTTTAATTTCATGGCTGCAATCATCATCTGCAGTGATTTTGGAGCCTGCCAAAATAAAGTCAGCCACTGTTTCCACTGTTTCCCCATGTATTTGCCATGAAGTGATGGGACTGGATGCCATGACCTTCGTTTTCTAAATGTTGAGCTTTAAGCCAACTTTTTCACTCTCCACTTTCACTTTCATCAAGAGGCTCTTTAGTTCTTTACTTTCTGCCGTAAGGGTGATGAGGTTATTGATATTTCTCCCAGCAATCTTGATTCCAGCTTGTGCTTCTTCCAGCCCAGTGTTTCTCATCATGTACTCTGCATAGAAGTTCAATAAGCAGGGTGACAATATACAGCCTTGACATACTCCTTGTCCTATTTGGAACCAGTCTGTTGTTCCATGTCCAGTTCTAACTCTTGCTTCCTGACCTGCATGTAGGTTTCTCAAGAGGCAGGTCAGGTGTTCTGGGATTCCCATCTCTTTCAGAGTTTTCCACAGTTTATTGTGATCCACACAATCAAAGGCTTTGGCCTAGTCAGTAAAGCAGAAATAGATGTTTTTCTGGAACTCTCTTGCTTTTTCTATGATCCAGCGGATATTGGCAATTTGATCTCTGGTTCCTCTGCCTTTTCTAAAACCAGCTGGAACATCAGGGATTTCATGGTTCACATATTGCTGAAGCCTGGGTTGGAGAATTTTGAGCATTACTTCACTAGGGTGTGAGATGAATGCAATTGTACAGTAGTTTGATCTTTCTTTGGCATTGCCTTTCTTTGTGATTAGAATGAAAACTGACCTTTTCCAGTCCTGTGGCCAATGCTGAGTTTTCCAAATTTGCTGGCATATTGAGTGCAGCACTTTCACAACATCATCTTTCAGGTTTTGAAATAGCTCAACTGGAATTCCATCACCTCCACTAGCTTTGTTCATAGTGATGGTTTCTAAGGCCCACTTGACTTCACATTCCAGGATGTCTGGCTCTAGGTGAGTGATCACACCATCGTGATTATCTTGGTCATGAAGATCTTTTTTGTATAGTTCTTCCGTGTATTCTTGCCACCTCTTCTTCATATCTTCTGTTTCTGTTACGTTTAAACAGTATCTCAGAGCTTAAACAAAAATACTATAAGAAAACAAAAATCAATATGATTGTAGTGAATATGACTTAGTAAAATCATGTTTATTAAAAAATTAAGCATTTTTTGATGAGGATTAAAAGATACATAAGACTCTATGGAAATTTATGAAATAATATTTTATTAAAATAATGCATGTGGCATTAGAGAATCTACTGGTTATTCAAACTATTTCTTATTTCATTGCTCAAAACTAACACCTGCCCTAATTTTGGATTTATTTTTTTCTTTCTAAATGGGCTTTATTTTTGGAGCAGTTTGAATGTCAAAACCAACTTGAGCACAAAATACAGACAGAGTTCCCATGTACCACCCTACCCTCCACACACTGGGAAGCTCTCCCACTGTGAACATCTAGCACCAAGAGGGGTACATTTGTTGCAATGAATGAAGCCAGACTGACACATCATTATCACCCAAAGTCCATACTTTACATTAGAATTCACTCTTGGTGTTACATATATCCTGTGGGTTTTGACAAGTGTGTAATGACATGCATCCACCATCGCTATTATCAGATATAATAGTTTCATTATCGTAAAAATCCTCTGTGTTCCACGTATTCATTCTTCCTTCCCCATTACCCTGGTAACCACTGACGTTTTTACTGTCTCCATAGTTATGCCTTTTCTAGAATTTCACTATACTTGGAGTCATACAGTGTGTGGCCTTATTTCACTTAGTAACAGACACAAATTTGAGCTAACCTTGGGAGATGGTAAAGGACAGGGAAACTTGACATGCTGCACTCCATGGGGTTGCGAAGGGTCGGACACAACTTAGTGAACAGAATGTTCACTGAAGTTTCCTCCTTGTCTTTTTGTGGTTTGATAGCTCACTTCTTTTTGGCACTGTTCAAGCTGGTTTTAGAAAAGGCATAGGAACCAGAGATAAGTTGCCAACATCCTCTGGATCATTGAAAAAGCAAGAGAGTTCCAGAAAAACATATATTTTGCTTTATTGACTAGGCCAAATCCTTTGATTGTGTGGATCAAAATAAACTGTGGAAAATTCTGAAGGAGATGGGAATACCAGACCACCTGACCTGCCTCTTGAGAAACCTACATGCAGGTCAGGGAGCAACAGGTAGAACTGGACATGGAACAACAGACTGGTTCCAAATAGGAAAAGGAGTCAGTCAAGGCTGTATATTGTCACCCTGCTTATTGAACTTATATGCAGAGTACATCATGAGAAATGCTGGGCTGGAAGAAGCACAAGCTGGAATCAAGATTGCCAGGAGAAATATCAATAACCTCAGGTATGCAGATGTCACCACCCCTATGGCAGAAAGTGAAGAAGAACTAAAGAGCCTCTTGATGAAAGTGAAAGTGGAGAGTGAAAAAGTTGGCTTAAAGCTCAACATTTAGATAACTAAGGTCATGGCGTCTGGTCCCATCACTTCATGGCAAATAGATGTGGAAACAGTGGCTGACTTTATTTTTATCGGCTCCAAAATCACTGAGGATGGTGATTGCAGCCATGAAATTAAAAGACTTTTGCTCCTTGGAAGGAAAGTTATGACCAACCTAGATAACATATTCAAAAGCAGAGACATTACTTTGTCAACAAAAGTCCGTCTAGTCAAGGCTATTATTTTTCCAGTAGTCATGTATGGATGTGGGAGTTGAAATATAAAGAAAGCTGAGCACTGAAGAATTGATGCTTTTGAACTGTGATGTTGGAGAAGACTCTTGAAAGTCCCTTGGACTGCAAGGAGATCCAACCAGTCCATCCTAAAGGAGAACGGTCCTGGGTGTTCATTGGAAGGACTGATGTTGAAGCTGAAATTCCAATACTTTGGCCACCTGATGTGGAGAGCTGGCTCATTGGAAAAGTCCCTGATGCTGGGAGGGATTGGAGGCAGGAGAAGGGGACAACAGAGGATGAGATGGTTGGATGGCATCACTGACACAATGGACATGGGTTTGGGTGGACTCCAGGAGTTGGTGATAGACAGGGAGGCCTGGCGTGCTGTGGTTCATGGGGTTGCAAAGAGTTGGACATGACTGAGCGACTGAACTAAACTGAATATTCCATTGTTTGGATATACCACAGTTCAGTTGTCCATTTGCCTACTGAGTGACATCTTGGTTGCATCCTAGTTTTGGCAGTCATGATAAAGCTGCTGTAAACATCTGTGTGCAGGTTTTGTTATGGACAAAAATTTTCAACTCCTTTCGGTAAATACCAAAGGAATGTGATTGCTGTATCATATGGTAAGAGTAAGAAAGAAGAAACTACCAAATTATCTTTCCAAATGGCTCTACATTTGCTTTCCCATCAGCAAAGAATGCGAGTTTCTCTTGCTCCACATTCTTGCTGGCATTCGGTATTGTCACGGTTCTGGATTTTGGCTACCCTTTTAGTTGTGTAGTGGTATCATACATTTTAATTTCTATTTCCCTGGTGACATCTGATGTGGAGCATGCTTTCATCAGCTTAATGGCCTTCTGTATATTATCTTTGGTAAGGTGTCTATTCAGATTTTTGTGTATTTTGGATAATAGCCCTTTATCAGGTATGTCTTTTGCAAATATGTACTTCCAGTCTATGGTCTGTCTTTTCGTTCTCTTGGCATTATCTTTCACAGAGAAGAAACTTTTAATGTCCAGTTTATCAGTTATTTCTTCCATGAATTATACTTTGGATGTTGTATCTGAAAAGTCATCACCACATTGAAGATCATCTACATTTTCTCCTGTTATCATTGAATTTTTTAGTTTTGTGTTTTCGTTTAGGTCTATGAACCAGTTTGGGTTAATTTTTCTGATGGCTGTAGGGTCTGTGTCTATTTTTTGTTTTTGGTATGTGAATGTCTAGTTGTTCCAGTACCGTGTGTGGAAAAGATTATAATTTTTTCACTGTATCACCCTTGCTCGTTTGTCAAACATCAGTTGATTATCTTTATATGGGTCTATTTCTGGGCTCTATATTGTGTGTATTGATCTATTTTTCTATTCTGTTGCCAGTATCACACCGTCTTGATTATTATAATAGGACATTTTTAAATAAAAGGAAAAAAATTATGGGAACATGGTAAAAGAAAGGTTACAACAAAGGTAGAAATTCTTGCACAATTTCTACATCTAGATTAAAGATTGTTGTATAAATATCCTGAATAATTTTCTCTAAATTTCAAGTAAAAATGTTTATTGATTCCTATCCCTTCTGTTTACTGTCCAAATTCTCTCCTATCCCACAGCAAAATTCCACAAATACATTTGTTTACACTTGTTGTTTCCTGATTAAACTTCTCTACTCTCTTGTTTTTCCAACAGCTTATTTTGAAAAACTTCAAATCTATATGAAAACTGGAAAGTTAGGACAATAACTAATGTACATTTGCATCTAGCCATCACTTAGAATCACCAATTGTTAATATTTTTCTACATTTGTTTTCTCATTTTCTATATCTGTCTCTCTCTCTCATAAACACAATGTTAATTTTGCCAAACTGTTTGAAAATAAATTGCAACTATCATAACATTTCACCCCTAAATACGATGGTGTGTATGTTCTAGAAATGGTATATTCTTCCATGTAACTACAATACTGTAATTGCATCAGATAAAATGAAAAATAATTCAGTAGCACTATCATAATATGCAATCCTTTAAAACAAATAAATATGGCAAAACCAATACAGTATTGTAAAATAAAAAATAAATAAATAAAACAAGTAAATAAACAAAAGAAATCAGTGGTAGACATATATACAGAGAGAAAACTGGTGGTTGCCAGAGGGCAGGAGTGTGAACTGTTCGGGACATAGGTGAAGAGGATTAAGAGACACAAACTTCCAGTTATAAAATAAGTATAAAGAAGACAGATAGCATAAAGAATACAGTCAATAATAGTGTAATAATTTAGATGCTTACTGGACTTGTGAGGGTTAGTTTGTACCATTTTTGATTGTTGGGTCACTATGTTTTACGACTAAGACTAACTTACTGTTAATAATCAACTATACATCAATTAAAAGAAGATAAAAAATTAAGGCAAGACTGAGAAAATGAATTCAAAAGTACAAATTTATTTTTCTAAATTGTGGAAAAGAACATTTACAGTTCATAGTGAATATTTGTGTGGACCTGTGAAAAGTCTTTGTCTTCGCCTCAGATGTCGTTTGATTTTGGGGTCTTTGGAAATAGAAGCAATGTTGTTAGCTATTTTCCCCTATTTCCAGGAGACGAGGGGGCTTATCTTAGGTAGTATTTTTCAAGAGAAATAGCTTGAAAAACAAACAAAGCGATTTTTCCCTCCCCCACCAAAAGAAGTTCCTCGTTTTGAAAATGAGTAGTGTTGCCAAAAGATACTAGAAATTGTTATTGTCTGTATGCCTATCATATATAAAAATATATTCAACTTAAAACATGTGTCCCATTCATTTAAGTTGATTCTTATTGACTCGCTTTTAAGTAAGATTTTTGCTTAAAGTGACATGTTTGTCACCAGATTAAAACTTTCTTAAAACTATCATGCATATTTTCTCCTTGAAGATTCAAGATCATGGATTTTGTGGACCTTATCAGTTTAAATGATTTCTTTAATGAATTAATAATTCAAAAGAAGGTTGTGTTGGAAGAAATTGATACACTATTGATCATTACTTGATTTTAGGTCAATAACTAGAAAGGGACACTTTTATTGATGTGGATGCTTCCCGAAATTTCTGTGTGATAATTTTTTTGCAGTTTCCTCAGCATTTTGAAAGTGAATGTCTTCAGATTACAGTTCTAAATAAATCAATGTTCTAGGAAAAAAAAAAACCCCACAAATGTCTCAATTTTCTAATTTTGGTCCATTTCTGTTGAATAATATAAAGGGAAGTGAGCCTACTGCCATGTGGCTGGTAAGTTTTTATAGCATCTTAGAGAGTCAGGCAGTTGGGTGTGCCAAGCTCACACAATTTCATGACAGTAAAGTCAGGGGGTGTGGTCAGAAACCCTGGTATGGATAAAATGAACCATAATGAATACAGCTTGCATCCTGTGAACACTGGCCCTATGTTCTAATTTTGAATAATAAAATCCAACTGCATAACTGACTGCCAGACACACTGTCCAGGCTACTCTGATTCTTCTTGCTGCTCAGAAGGAGAGAACCATATGTCTTCTCTGAGCCATTGCCCCATGTTATTAATGAAAAACACAATAAAACCTGTGCCAGCACAAATTTAGAGTTGCCCGCAACATAACCTACATGATTGTGTCTGAGGAAATAGGAGCAAAATCCAGTAAGTAAATGCCTTTTCCTATTTCAAGGAAAATATAATTCTTCTAGGTAATATTTCCCAAGAGAAGTAATTTGAAAAAACACGTAGCCTCTCCCCCAATTCATCACTGTGTAACTGAACAATACTAATGAACATCAAAGAGAGTTACTGTGAAATGTACATATGGAAATACTATATTGGCAGGTAGTTATGCGCTATGTAATCCTTGATCTATTTTACTTATTAGAACAAAATGAATTTATCCTATATTTTTTTCCCTGAGAAATGATAAAATATTAAACGGTGCTGCTCTTAAGGACCTTGTCATTACGACAAAGTGAATTTATCCTATGTTTTTTCCCTGAGAAAATGATAAAATATTAAGCAATGCTGCTCTGAAGGGCCTTATCCACTTAATTAACTCATTAAACACTATTTCATTTTGCAGTTCTATGCTCTGGGAGCTAAGGAATATTTCGGCTTGCTTTTGTTGCATAACAAACCACCTCAAACACAAGTGGCTTAAAACAGCAGCATTTGTTGGCTGGCAGTTCTGTGAGTCATCAGAGTGGCTTTGATCGGGCCAGCTTGGTTGAAACTAGACCATCTAGAAAGCCACACTCATATCTGTGCCCTTAGCTGGTGCAGCAGGGCCTTTCCTTACTTGGTATATCATCCTGGAGGAAGTCAGCTTGGGCCAGTTGACATGGTGAAAAGGAGTTCCCAGCTGCAAAGAAAGAGCCAACCCCACAACGCAAGCCCTGTTCATTCCTCTGCTTGAATCCTGTCTCTTCTGGCCTCACAATATCCTCACAAGTCTCATGAGCATGTCAAATGGCAGGGAAATAGACTCCATCTCTTGACTGGAATTAGTGGGAAATATTATGGCTGGGTTTTTGTTGTTGTATCTTCCACAGAGAATTGTTGAGAGAGAATCAGAGAAGCCTTGCCTCCATTTTTCTTTTCCTTAAACATGTAGGCTTTTTTTTTTTTGAATTGGAATTGACATGTCCTTTGGGTTGGGGTGGAAGGATGGAGGCATTCTCTGAGCTGCAGCTATAAACAGATTCCTGGGAATCTGAAATCTAGGTTAGATCAGGGAGTCTGCTCCTAAAATAGAGCTTGAAGATGCTGCCGTTGGCCATTAAAAAAAGATACCACTGTCCCACTCAATACCACCTCATAGAAACTATGTTTTCAAGACATAGAGTTGTCCTTGGCAGCCAACATCAAGCTGGACCTCTGGTAGATTCCCAGAAGCCTTGCTGCAAATCCCGAAAGGTCTACTGATCTTTACCCTATGGCTAGCTCTTCTTTCTAAATGGCTCAGAGATGCTGAATCCATAGCTACCACCTAGCTTGGCCACACAGATCAGAGGTGGTTGGGATGCTTCCTCCACGGTCAGCTCTTTCTAGGAAGGAGATAAGGAAGAGCTGCAAGGTGGACAGTGAGCATTCTACATCATGAGGCCTCTGCACTACTCAGGCTTCCCCTGGCCAGACTGATGAGAGTTGTAGAAAAGGAAAGCATACTGGGTTCCAGATCTTTGTGCCTTGATACATATCCAAAAGGTAGAAATGTTTGTTCTATAAGCATGCTTATATATTTTTAATAGTAGATATAGTTACTCTTCTTCCCACCGGAAGTGATCCTGGCTTGGCTGGGGTGCAGGTTGCATAGAATACGGTATAAATGTTGTGTCACTAAGTTGTGCCAGACTCTTGTGGCAGTAGCCCACCAGGCTCTGTCCATGGGATTTTGCAGGCAAGAGTACTGGAATGGGGTGCCATTGCCTTCTCCATTACTTTGGGGGAGGGGCCTTAATTACACATACCTCTTTAATCTTCCCTATAAACCAGAGTGGTATCTGTGAAGCATTAGGCTCAGGTTTTAAAGGGGTTAAAAGATAGAGTAGCTGCAAGGGGACCTTTGCATGTTAGTATCCAGTGCTGCCCTCTCGTCCATCTGTAGCCTTCTTTCCCAGGTGTGGCTATTACACCTGCAGCCTCAGGCTCAGAATGTTTAGTGTCAAAGGAGAATCACTTCATGTGATGTTCTTCCTAGATTTTTACTGTGGTTATCATAAATTAATCATAAATAGCAGATCCACTTTTCTGTACAATGACCCAGTTTCTTATTCTGATACCTAGGGTTCTGCTTCGTTCCCATGACTCTTAGTGCCCTTGTATAATATATCTCACCCTCCCATCCCTCTGTGACTGGGGCCTTCATCTCCCTTCAGAGGTTACTCCCTGAACCCTGGAGTGGAAGCTAACATCCAGTTTCTTACTCTTAGACTTCATTCTTTCTGCTTTCTTTGTTTTGAATTCTGGAGATGCCTAGCTCCTTTTCTCCTTTACTCTTTTCAGGAATCCCAGAACATCTTGCATGTAGGATTGTGTGCATACTAAGTCACTTCAGTCATGCGCGACTTCTGTGTGACCCTATGGACTGTAGCCCACCAGGCTTCTCTGTCCATAGGGATTCTCCAGGCAAGAGTACTGGACTGGGTTGCCATGTCCCACTCCAGGGGATCTTCTGGACCCAGGGATCAAACCCGTGTCTCTTACATTTCCTGCAGTGGCAGACGGGTTCTTTACCACTAGCTGCCACTTCATGTAGGATTACCCTTTGCTCAAGTTGGTTTCCAGAACTCTCACTGTTTAATAGTATTTATTGCCAGTTATCATCAATGTGCTTTGTCTAGAGGCTGGGTCTCTTTCCACCATTCAAAGCTCAGTCAGTTCTCCTATCTCCTGCCTCATTTTCATGCCAGGATTGGGGGTCTCAGAGTCTGGTTCAGGTGTGAGGTTGGCCCCAAATATCTGTGCCTGCCACGAATGGCTGCTATCAAGATACATAGGAGCATCACATTTATATCTTTACTAGTTATATGCAGAGAAACACTGATGAAACCAGAGAAGTGTATTTTGTAAGAAAGTGCTACTCAGGGAAAATACCCAGAAAGTTAAAAGAACAAATGAATTCATTTTCAATCATGAAAGATAAAACACGTCTTTTTAAAAGGTGGGCATAACACCACAGAGGAGGTGTTTTTTGCTGTTTCAAAAACTCAAAGTATTTACAATAAACCCAACTAGTTAAAAAATTTTAGGGCAATCTGGCTATTAACAAGCTTGTATTTTATTTCATTAATTTCACATAAATGCCATTTCAGATCACTCATGACCTAGAAGAGGGTCCAAGGTATTTACAAATTGGATGGATCACTTGCACACTATTAAAATGATCAACGTTGCCTTCACTTCTTTACTTGTTCCCATGACTACCATATAAATTTCCTAGCAATCATTTAAACGGCCGCATAAAATTTTAGATGATTTCCTTTGGAAGGGTAAGAGACCTTGAATTAATAGGACCACTCTTCTGGATGTTTAGTGTAAAAAAGGAATTATTCCCTCTCCTCTTTGAAATGGTAAGACTTATTACTATACTTGTGTCTTACACACTGTCTTATTAAGGAATAGCAATCGCAGTTTGTCTTGTTTGGTTACTTTTCTTTTTAACTTTATAAGAATGGGCAAAAATGCTGAATTCTCTAAATGCAGAGAGATCTATTGCAGATTTCACTGAGAAAAATTATAATTATGACCTTCTACCTGGTTTTACAGTTATCGTATTTTAAATAAATTAGCCAGCCAAATGGCACTGCAAATTTTACTTTTCATTTTGTAGTTACTTCTTTAAAAAGCTTATGTAAGCAGTTTAATGTGTCCACAATTTTCTGCAAAGTGTGATTATAAAAATGAGCTTATAAATTAGAAATTCTACTTTTACAGTGGGATGTCATTTTAAAACTTCTTTATAATAATAAAGAATTAATTTCTACTGAAAATTAAACACTAGATAATCAAGATCTGCCTTACTGTAAACATTCCAATATCTGAATGAAAACAGATCACTCACAGATTTTTAGAATATGCAAAAAAATTCTTATATTCTTATAATGAAAATCTTTTATTATTTGAGTAAAGTTTCTGTAGAAAAAGTTCTATTTAAAATATTTTTCTAATGTTATATGCATTCAATTTAAAAATATAAAAAGGCATAAAAGAATAAGAATAAAAACAACATCATTTGATTTAATATAAAATGAGATAGTATAAAAGTATACTTAGCCTCTAATTTCAGTTATTTTAGAATAAACCCAGATAAGCATCAGCATTTCTGAAAAAGTTGATGATAAAATTTCCCACTCTGTAAATGTTGAGGCAGTAAACAATGTCTTATTTTCTCAAATTTTATATCACAGTCCAGAAGATATATAGCTATACATCTATATATTTCCCATGGCAGGCACCTACAACTCCTGAAGCAAAATATAATATTAATTCAGTTTAGCCTCCTGAATTTCAGGAAATTTTGATTCAGACCACATATTTATCCTATGTTTATGGTTTTTAGCCAAAGGATTAAATGATTTATATCTGAAATAACTGTTTATCTCTTTCCTTTTTGAAACTGAACTTTTTTTTCTATTTGCATAACAAATAGTGAAAAGTGAGCTAGTCTATACATTTATAAAAACATGTTACTAACTACTGACATTACTGTGTACTTTAATAGACTTCCTTCCATGGTAAAAAATGAGATTATTTGTTTAATTTGAATAATTTTAACAAGAATATTTTGTGATTTAAAACATAGTTTTGGAAAGATTAATCCAAAGAGACTGACCATATTTTGAAAACCAAAACACTGTCTCTTCCTGTTTTTCTAATTAAAAAGAGATAAATTATGATAGTAAAATTTATACTTTTCAGGCTTTCTGTTTGCATTAAGAAGTATGTATTTTTTGATCCTAGACTTGGGAAACATATACCGTGTTAGGACTAGTCTGATGAGGAAGGGCGTGAGGATAATTTGAAGAGTATTGTAAAGGTAATTGATTAAAATATCTCAACTTATACTCAGATTCTGCAATCAGATATTTATTTTGAATGGTTCTCCTATAAAATACTTAAAACTGAATTATTTTATCTGTGGTTTTGAGGAAGCCATTGAGACTGTTTATTCTTACTAGAAGATGTAATCCATTCATTAAGATTACATTTTTAGAAGTTGGGAAAACTGCTTGTAGATTGGGAGTTGTATTTTTAGGGTTCTGACTGCAAATAATAGAAAAAAAATTAATTTAAGTAAACTGTAAAGAATTCATCAGACTTTAAGAATATTTCATTAATTCTTTCATCAGGAGTGCAGCTAGACCTGGAGCCAAGACCTCAGACACTCTAAAGCCTCTGTGTAGTTTTCTCTCGACTCCTTTCTGCATTTCTGCTTGTGCTTTTCTCTCTGAAGACCTTAGTTCCAGTGACAGGATGAAGGCTGCTACTCCACAGTCTCAGAATTTTAAAGTCATGTGCTCAATGCAGTGGAAGGATTGGCTTCAGTGCATCAGCCCCAACTCAAGTTTCCCTGGGACTGATTGTCCCACCTTGAATCAGGGGTCTATCTATGGTCAATTAGAAATAGTCTAGTCACGGAGTAGGGGAGTCCCCAACCCGACTGGAGAGAACTGAGGAATAGTTACCAGCGCGGAGTCAGTATCCATGACTGGACAGATGCCTCAGAATGTTTATTCTGTGAGAACTGTGGGTCCGAGTAAGAAAAAGATGGCAGGACACTGCACATAATTTTTGTGTATAATTTGACTTTTTTCCCCTGGAATCAGTGTTTTTGCTCATTTTTTTTCCAGATATTCCTCATTTCTTGTGTTTTGAACTCAGTTAAGAAAGGTATTTACTCATCACAGTGGCATCCATCACAGGAAGGAGTTGCCTAAACAGGTTTAAAAAGAATTTTTTTTTTTTTTTTTTAATGTGCAGGGAACGACTTACACATAGTAAGAGAGGTATAGCAGAAAGAAATCAGGCCTTGTAGTCTGAAAACCTTTTGTTATGCCACTTACTAGCTGTGGTCATTGTCAAGTTACTTAGTTTCTTTATTAGTCAAGATGGCTAAGATAAGAAATGGTGACACATATCTTCCAAAATTTCAGCTGTATTATTCCCTCTTACATGGTCACTGGGCGTTTGTTGCATCATGTCATTCTCAAGCTGAGACTCAGTATCTGGAACTTCTCAATAATCATCACAAAGGGAGAAAGAGCTCAAGAGGATCATTTGACATCAATTAAATCTTATAATGCATTGCCTGGAAATAGTTAGATGGCCATACTTTACTAGGAAGAGAACCAGCAATCGCACCTAATTATGTATTTAGAAGGCAGAGAATTGCAACATGGAACAGCATGAATGACTAACACAGCTTTCCTGAGATTCTTTTTTTTTCACACATGAAATAGAAATGTTGGGAATAAAACATGATGATGTATGTAAAACAACGGTTAGGAATAGTGCCTTGTACAAAATAATTTTAACAAAAGGCAATTAAGAATTTCATCAATTATTGTCATTAGGATACTTAGGGCTTCCCTGGTGTCTCAGACCATAAAGAATATGCTTGCAATGCAGGAAACCTGAGTTCAATCCCTGGGTTGGGAAGATGCCCTGGAGAAGGGAATGGCTACCCACTCCTGTATTCTTGCCTAGAGAATCCCATGGACAGAGGAGCCTGGCAGGCTACACTCAATGGGGTCACAAAGAGATGAGCATGACTGAGCAACTTTTGCACTTTAACTCACATTTTCACTCACAGGATATTTAAGCTCAGGGAAATCTAAGCATATTCTAATGCATTACAAGAAGAATTTAAGATATTCTTAGGAATCAGTAATCCATGGGTCATAGGCCAAATCAGGCCCACCACCAGTTTTTATAAATAAAGTTTTATTGAAATGCAGTCAGGCCCATTCATTGTGTATTTTCAATGGCTATTTTCACTCTAAAATGACAGAATTGTGTAGCAGCAACAAAGACCATATGAACTACAATCATTTTACAATATGTACTTTTAGATAAAAATTTTATGGGTCCTTGTTCTAAAGCAAGAACAAGTAGTAAACAAAGTTACCTGTCTTAGTTGTGTGTATCCTTAAAAGTGGAACCTGAGACAAGGCTGTGGATGCAAGCAGTTTATACAAAAGGTGATCCAGGATGCAGCGGAAAAGGAGCAGGTGAGATTGCATAGGGATGTAATAAAGTTAGCATGCAGGTGTGTAACTGAAGTAGCTGCTGTAGCCTGTGCAATATTTGATTGATTCCACCAGGTTGTCCTGAGAAGTAGATAGAATGTCTACCTGAGTTTCCTAAGTTACCAACCTAAATGGCAGGAGGCAAGAGCCTTTACCCACAGGCTCCTGTCCATCACTAGTTAGGAGCTGTCACTGGAGATTAACCCAGTACTTCTAGACTGTGTTTACTTGTGGGGAAAGTGGACCCCATAGTGTTGACGAGTGTTCTGGGCAGAATGTAGAAATATATGGCGCCTACTTGAGAAGGGTGGCCATCAGTGGGAACTTACATGGTGCCGTCCATCCCAGCTGAGGCTGAAATCAGAGTTGGAACTGGGGACATGGTGCAGGGAGGCAAGAGGATGCATTTGCGTTATCTGATACCATAAAGGGGTCTTTCCTCTCTCTGTTTCCATGTGCTTCTTGAGTAAATTAGATTGACCATAGTTGTGATGTGTAGTATAAGCAGTAGTGTATGGAGGAGCTATGAGAAAAGATTACTTCATCACTCACAGAATGTGAAGTAATTGTAGTCTAAAGTGAAAGTGTTAGTAGCTCAGTCATGTCTGACCCTTTGTGACCCCATGGACAGTAGCCCACCAGACTCCTCTGTTCATGGAATTTTCCTGTCAAGAATATTAGAGTGAGTAGCCATTCCTGTCTCCAGAAGATCTTCCCAACCCAGGAATCGAACCCACGTTTCTTGACTCTCCTGCACTGGCAGGCAGATTCTTTATCATCTGAGCTCCCAGGAAGGGGGTAATAAAAACAAGTGCTCAGAAATGATGACAAAGATCATTTACCATTTATTGTGGCTTTTATTTTTTCTGTAAAGTATAAATGCCTATCAGATAGGCACTTACAACTATTAACTATATAATAACTTATACTAACAATATAATAACTGTTATATACTCTGATCCTCTTGGGTCTGATCGCAATGCTACTGGTAAAGCATTTCCTGTTTATTTCTGTTAGGGGTACATACTACTGAAATGTGAGAGAGAATACATTATGTGCAGATCCATCAGCCCTTGCCTAAATTTGTATTGCAGCTGAAACTAATATGAGTTTAAAACAAGAAATAAAACCATATGACACCAAACTGCAGATAAGTGTTTTGAATTAAAAAAAAAAAAACAACCCAGATTGAATAGCCCATTCAACTTCATGGAGAGTAACAGAAAGTTTTTTTTCCTTCAGCCATCATCCAACTTCAGTGAAGGAGACAACATGAAACCATATGTCTGAGTCAGATCACTGAAACAATTTATCTGCTAATTAAACCTCCATTAGCAATTAATATTACCCTGTTTTTATGATAAAAGGAGCAGTGTAGAGAAAGGTGCTTTTTTATGCACTTCTGGATTTTGGGGGCTGGTGTCTTGCAGTTTTTTGAACTTTAATTATGACTGAAATTATGTAATAGTATATTGGGTGAGGTATAAGAAGGCAAAAATGTTTTTGCTTTCAAAATGATTTTCTTTAAAAAATTAAGAAGTAAATACAACTAGACACACAATGTAAAGAAGATAAGAGTGCTTTATATTAGCTGGCATAAAATGATCTATAATATTAAAACTGTATGTAAGGACTTATTGCTTATATTTTTAAAATGAATGAATGAGTATGGAGTTCAGATAATGTGCCATGTCTAAGAAATCCTGTAGAGTTCTTCCAAAGATCTTTCTAGTTAAGATGAAAGCTGTTAAGAATTTTTATCCTAGTTAAACACACATTTACCTCATGTTGGCCCCTCACCAGGCCTGGGCACCATGCAGGTCTGTACAATCTCTTTCCTCCCCTCCCACATACTAATACATACCTGTCTGTATTTCAAGGTTCTAAGTCAACTACTTATTCAGGAGGCCCTTTCACAACAGCTCCTGCCTACATTAAAGATGAGTGTATATTGTTTTTAAAATTTCATTAAGTAGAGGATCTAGTCATAAAATTAACATTCTGTGCTAGAACTTTACTTTTGCCTATATATACACATACATATATTTAATATATATTTAATAATATGTATTAATAAAATGTAATATTTGTTGCTTTAATATTTTAATAACATTAAATTACATTATATAATTATATATTAAATAATATATTAATATTATCCACTATTATGTTAATTAATAATTTGCATTAATTGTATTAATATAATTATAATAAAACAATAATATTGAATAATATATACATATATTTTAAATATTTGGTCTCTTAAATTGTTCTAAGTCCCAGCCATGTCTTGTCTACTTTTTCTGTCGCCTCATTGAGCCTGTTGCTAGGCTGAATGCTTTATGTTGACTTCATACACACTGTGCTTGTGCACACTAGTCAAGAGTTATTTTTAATGAATGCATTGATTATCTCTACATTGCCACAGTTGCCATGTTAACACAAGTCTAAAAGTGCCTTTGTCCTATATTCATGTGCAATTAAACAAAAAGTGTGATTTTCTTTCATGTATAAGATGATAAAATTGTCTTCCAAATCAGGCAAATATACATATTTTTCTCTCAATTTGTCTTGACTGTCTCTTAAACTCAAGATCTGCTCATTTCTTTCATAGGGAAGCTAAGTGAAAAGCAGTATTCCTCAAATTAGCTGCATCTAAAAAAAAATCTTCGTAGATACTTATTTAAAATGTAGATTCTCTGTCTCCATCCCAGACCTTACTGAATTAGAGGCTTCAGAAAAAGAAAGGGCTTGGAATCTGGATTTTATCAAGTAATTGTTAATTACTTGCAATTGTTCTTGTATGCCCGCAAATTTGAAATACAGCTATATATGGAAAACTGAGGATTGCTTTTTAAACACTAAAATGGACACACAAATACTCAATTTATAGTTACAGTGGCGATGGTCAGTGTGACTAGATATTCTATCTAGGATTGTAAAAAACCTTTGTTAAATTGCAGTTGAGATTTTCCTGTTTCTTATCATAATAAACTTTATTTGAAAAAAAAAACTAAATCAATATGTATTTCCTTTAGAAATCTCCAATTTCACAGTTATTCTATTACTATCTGAGTTTATTGACTCATTCTCATCTCTATTGTGTTTTTTGATGAAGCTAGTTTCGGTAGGATCTCTGGCTTCCCAGGTGGTGCAGTGGCTGAAAATCTGCCTGCCAATGCAGGAGACACGGGTTCAGTCTCTGGGTCGGGAAGATCCCCTGGAGAAGGGAATGGCCACCCACTCCAGTATTCTTGCCTGGAGAATCCCATGGACAGAGAAGTCTGATGGGCTACAGTCCATGGGGTCGCAAAGAGTCGGACACGACTGAGCACACACAGTTTCGGGAAGGCTTATATCTTCTCTTCCAGGAATTTTAACATCAAGTAGTCTGATAAGTCATGAAGATATGACCTAATATTAGTCTGTCAACGTTACAAGTTAAATTTTGTGTCCACTTTTATCATCCTTATACCTTGAAGATTAGTTTTAATGAATTCTGGGAATTTTAACAGGAATCATTTTCTCTTTCTCTCTCAAATGCTCTCTTTCTCTGTCTGCCTCCCTACTTGTCATCTCTCAGGGCTATCTGAAATGAAGGTTATCTTAAACAAGGTAGCATTCTTACTTCCAAACTATTTTATATTCAAATGGGTATTTACATCAGGTATTCCAGTTATTTATTGATTTCTGTGAAATCTCTTAAACGTCTGGCCTCCACCTACTTTCTTGCAGAGAGTAAGACTTTGTTTTTATTTATTTATTTATGTTTTGAGCTTCCTGAGGAGTGTCTTATTTCAGGTTACTTAAATACAGACATGGAGTTTGTTCATGTAGCTTACTTAATTAACCATGATGAATTGAATGAGCTAGAATATTTTTTGTTACCCTAGAATGCTCCAATCAATCTTATCAATTTAATTCAGAAGTAAAAATTGAAGCTTTAAAAGTTCCTGAATTTATCAGAACTTTATGTATATATATATGTATCACAACTGTCAAAAGCCAACAAATAATTTGTCCATGTATGTGTCTCTGTAGCTAAGTATCTCTGTATCTGTCATGTACTTAAGGATATTCAAGAATGCTAAGCAAAAAGAATATAATGATAATATATTTGCTATTTAAAAATATTAACATTTTCCTACACTTGTCCTCTAGTAACTATTTAAATCTAAATCCTCGAGTAGAATTTTGCAGTCCCTTTATAATGGTATAATTGTAATTACACTCAAAGCATACAAAGCCAGTCTCCTGATTATACTGAAGATTGGTTATGAAATACATTACAGCTTTCCCTGTATCATATATCTGGTCAAACTCTCAGAAAAAATTACTCAAGTGTCAAATGTATGTTACCTTTTCATTTTAAAGCACTGTTGACAGAGGTTAGCATTGTTTTTCTGGGCGTTCTAGGATTCTGATCCAAGGCCATGAATAGGAAAGATCATTTGCCTGATAGCATCTTGCAAGTATGCTCTCAAGCCAACAGCACTAACACCCTAGGATATCCTGAGGGGTCCATGACTCTGATAGTTCATATGGGAACTAACATGAATTCTGGGAAACTTACTAAGCATTTGAAGGACATTTTTAAACTATTAGTAAATGTTGGAAATCCTGGATGACAAAAGTAGAATCCTGTTCAGTTCTGCAAAAGTCAGTGTGTGGCTCCATCTTCAGTGTTGCTAAGAATATTTCTTCAAACCCTTATGATCTTGTTATCGCCCTCATAAATGGTGAAATTACTGGAAAAAGGTAGGGAAAATGTATTTTGGAAACAGAAACCTACTTAATTTTGTGTGAAAAAATTTAATTGACTAGGTTTCAAAGATTACACAAAGCTATATAGAAAAAATTCTGCTTAGTTCATATTGAATAAAATGCATCAGTTATTTGAAGTCTTGGTAAGTTTAAGCTTGGGCAAGTTTCTTTTGTTCATACCTAGTTTGGCCATGTTTATTTTTTAAAATATTATTTATTTATTTGGCTGCCCCAGTTCTTACTTGCAGCCCAGAGACTCTTCGATCCTTATTTGCATCATGCAAACTCTTAGTTAAGGCATGGTGGACCCAGTTTCCTGAGCAGGGATTGAACATGGGCCCCCTGCATTGGGACTGCAGAGTCTTAACTACTGGACCACCAGGGATGTCTGGTCATATTTTAAATGTTGGCAAAAATACCTACCCTTCAGGCTTGACATGAAGGCTGAATGAGATAATATAAGTTTAATTGTCAGTACACTGTTTGCCACAGAATAATGAATGCTACTATTATATGATAACAGTGCTTGTTCTTTTGAAAAACATTTCACACAGTGGAATCGAATGGAACATATTGAAATAAATGCTTTGATGGAAATGTTTTGTTGGATATTCCCAGTTTTATTTTTTGAGATACTGCTATATATCTCAGTCCCAAATTTTTTTTGCCTTTGTGTAGGACTTGTCTCTCTAGTCATTTTTACTCATGTTTATTAATAAAATGTAATGGAAACTCTCTTAAGTCTCACAAAAAGAATCTCAAGAGGGCCAATGTTGTTCCCAGACACTTTAGGTGAGAGGAAAACAGAAAAACTGGGAAACGTGAAAAGAAATTTAAAAATTATTGTATCTTTGGAACTTTGGATTAATATAGATCATGTTATTTTAAGTTAATGTTACTATACACCAAGATATATTTTAGAATATAAGTAACAAATATTAAAAATTCAATATCTTCATATATATCTACTTGTATGCTTAGAATTTTTCTGGAAATTTAGTGTCAGGCCCCACAGATTTTAATCAGAAACAGTTAATTTTATTCATAAAATTACTAAAATAAAATCATTTACATTGACATTGCTTCTGATGACAAAGTTAAAAGAAAAATCACTATTATATTCTGGAACAGCTTTCCAGTTAAGATACGGAACATAATTTTCATAAGTTGCTTTTATCATGTTTTTAGACTAGTCTAAAACTAGAAGAAAAGCTATGACCAACCTGGACAACATATTAAAAAGCAGAGACATTACTTTGCCAACAAAGTTCCGTCTAGTCAAAGCTATGGTTTCTCCAGTAGTCATGTATGGATATGAGAGTTGGACTATAAAGAAAGCTGAGCGCCAAAGAATTGATGTGGTGTTGGAGAAGACTCTTAAGAGTCCCTTGGACTGCAAGGAGATCCAACCAGTCCATCCTAAAAGAAATCAGTCCTGAATATTGACTGGAAGGACTGATGCCAAAGCTGAAACTCCAATACTTTGGCCACCTGATGCAAAGAACCGACTCATTGGAAAAGACCCTGAGGCTGGGAAAGATTGAAGGCAAGAGGAGAAGGGGACGACAGAGGATGAGATGGTTGGGTGACATCACCGAAGTGATGGACATGAGTTTGATGGACATGAGTTGGGGAGTTGGCAATGGACTGGGAGGCCTGGCATGCTGCAGTGCATGGGGCTGCAAAGTGTAGGACACGACTGAGCAACTGAACTGAACTGAGACTAGTGATAATAGTGCAACAAATGTGTTGCACTTAAAAATGTAATTAAATAAAGAACTTTATCCTTAAAATGCACTGATGGCCACATTAATTTTTTTTTTGTAGGAAAATCTTTTTATTTATTATTATTATTATTTTTTTAATTTAAAAATCTTTAATTCTTACATGTGTTCCCAAACATGAACCCCCCTCCCACCTCCCTCCCCATAACATCTCTGTGGGTCATCCCCATGCACCAGCCCCAAGCATGCTGTATCCTGCGTCAGACATAGACTGGCGATTCAATTCTTACATGATAATATACATGATAGAATGCCATTCTCCCAAATCATCCCACCCTCTCCCTCTCCCTCTGAGTCCAAAAGTCCGTTATACACAGCTGTGTCTTTTTTCCTGTCTTGCATACAGGGTCGTCATTGCCATCTTTCTAAATTCCATATATATGTGTTAGTATACTGTATTGGTGTTTTTCTTTCTGCCTTACTTCACTCTGTATAATCGGCTCCAGCCACATTAATTTTTAAATCATTTCTAGTAGGAAAAAAAATCTGTATGTAGGCTATAACAGGCAGTCCAAAATTGTTAAATCAGATTTTTTAATCAAAAGAATAAGGTGCTTATGATGTAGTCAGAATAAAATGCTAAGGAAACTGGTTGAGAGAAGCAGAATAGAAAATAATTAATTCTGGTTGTTTTTTTTGTTTGATATTTCTCTTCCTTTTTCCTTTTGAGCTTTTTTTTTTTGCATCAGACACCATACAAAATAACTCAAGCTATTTTGAGTTTTCATCACACAGGACAACAAAAGTTTAGCCTCACAGGATTTTAATATTTATTTTCTGAATTATTTATTCTATAACCATTCTAATCATTGCCCAAATGTTAAGTTCATATACTTTCAGGTTTCAATAAATAAACAAAATATCACAGAGGACATTTAAAATATTTTACAGTTTTATCATGGGAAGAATGTGGAGAGAAGGATTCCACAATGCCAACCAAACACTGTAGGATGTGAAATATTTTTAAAGCATATAGGATAGGAAATTATTAAAGAAAGAAAGTGAAGTCACTCAGTCGTGTCCAACTCTTTGCTACCCCATGAACTGTAGCCTACCAGGTTCCTCTGTCCATGGGATTTTCCAGGCAAGAATACTGGAGTGGGGTGCCATTTCCTTCTCCAGGAAATTAGTAAACAAGTATATAAAAATTTAGTAGAAAATAGAAAGGATTAAAGCTATTAATGTAAATTAATATGTGAAGGTCAAGTCAGGACCACCCCTGAATATCACTCACATAAATTTCTGCATCCCTTATGCAACAATTCCTAGGTGGCACATAATTCCAAAGAAAGAAAAGATGAGAAAAGAAAGAAAAAAGTTACTTATTTAACACTTGTATGAAAAAGGAAGTAAAGAAACTAAGGAGAGGGACTGAGATGATTAATTTTTAAAATTATATTTATAATTTAGGTAAAGCCTAAGAACGCCAATTTGAAGGCCATTTGTGAAGGAGTATTATCTATTTTTGGCTTCTCTGGGGGCTCAGTGGTAAAGAATCCGCCTGCTGATGCAAGGAGACATGGGTTTGCTCCCTGGGTTTGGAAGAGGGGAGAAGGAAATGGAGAAGGAAGTGTTTGTGCCTGGAGACTCCCACGGACAGAGGAGCCTGGTGGGCTACAGTCGATAGCGTTGCGAAGAGTCAGACACAGTGACTAAACAAAAACAGTAATCTATTTGGAAAGAATATTTAAGGAGAAAATTGAAGTAATGTGGATGATTACAAGCATTTCCAAGTCTCTGGTTCAGTTATCCAACGAGAAAAATAGAGGGATTTTCAAGATAAATGTCTATTCATGGATTCCAAGTTATAGACTGCAATTTCTTAGGGAAGTTTATCTGTACATTGAAAGTATAGAATATGACAGTAAATTACAGGAATTGGGATGCAGTTACAGGTTAAACATAAAGTGTTTAATATTAAATTTTATTCGCATAACTCCTAGGCCAGAACAGAATCACTTAGGTAGCATATCTTTAGTTGTGTGTGGTGTTAGGGCTGTTTACATGGTTCCAGTTTTTATTCTCGGCACAAGGGAGAATTTCATTTTGTCTCTCGTTTGAAAGTTGGATGTGGTTAAGTAATTTGTGTTAGCTGATGAAATCTAAGCAGAAATATGTGTCATTTCAAGGTGGAAGCTTAAACCAGTGCAGGATCACTATGTTATTTTCTCCAAGACTAACATTTTAGAAGCACATATAAAGATGGAGGGCTTCCCAGATGGCGCTAGTGGTAAAGAACCGGCCTGCCAATGCAGGGGATGAAAGAGATGCAGGTTCGATTTCTGGGTTGGGAAGATCCCCTGGAAGAGGGCGTGGCAACCCACTCCCGTATTCTTGCCTGGAGATGCGCATGGACAGAGAAGCCTGGTAGGCTGTGGTCCATAGTGTTGCCATGATTTGTACAGGACTGAATCGACTGAGCATGCCTGCACACACACATGCCTGTGTGCAACCTCTGTCATCCTGGGTGCCTGAGTGACGAATGGATTCTCCCACACAGCAATCGTGAGGTTTTAATCTCTTTAGATTTGCCAAGAAGCCATGAAGTTGATATAATAATAATAGTACCTATATTCTAGGATGGTTATGAGAATCAAAGATAACTCATCTTTGGCACTTGGCATGATGTCCAGTAAATGTTCACTATTGCACTACTGTTAAAAATGAAAGCAAATGTAAAATGCTTTAAGCATTCTCGGGAAGTCATATTTTTCTTCCTACATGGTAATTTAAAAAAGTGAACCATTTTATTTATCATACTAATTTTGTAATATTTTTCCTTTTTCTCACATTGTTGCTGCTGCTGCTAAGTTGCTTCAGATGTGTCCGACTCTGTGCGATGCCATAGTTGCTTGCTTCCAAAGAAAGAGAATTCAAAAGTCAGAGTTTCCAGCTATGTCTAACAGAGAATGATCTCATTAGACCGGAAACTAGCTAAGGTACCAACATCGGTGCTTAGATAGTTGATTTAGGGGTGACTAGCTGAAAGGGCCGGAGAAGGCAATGGAACCCCACTTCAGTACTCTTGCCTGGAAAATCCCATGGGCAGAGGAGCCTGGTAGGCTGCAGTCCATGGGGGTCGCGAAGACTGGGACACGACTGAGCGACTTCACTTTCACTTTTCACTTTCATGCATTGGAGAAGGAAATGGCAACCCACTCCAGTGTTCTTGCCTGGAGAATCCCAGGACGGGGAGCCTGGTGGACTGCCGTCTATGGGGTCACACAGAGTCAGATACGACTGAAGCGCCTTAGCAACAGCAGCAGGAGCAGAAAGGGCAGAGAAAAGAATTACAGTGGGTTAGCCTCTGGCTGTCCAAGGGGTTTATGGTATTCTAGGAAACTAGAAGTGAATGGTCAAGAATTATATTTCCAATACTACCAAAAGAACAAGGGAGTTTATTGCTGAAACCTTGTAATTTGAATCTACTTATACCTCAGAATCATTCAGAAATATGATAAAAAAGAGTCAAGGTCATTGCTCAAGAGGTAATTCAACTGTGAATTTTACAACAGATAAGAAAAGAGTTAACCATTCTTGTAAAGAATGAGTACACATAATAAGATTTAATGTAAGCTAAGAAGGGCAAGTTCCTTTTCTGTAGTAAATAATTTCAGTCTACACTGTAGACTTTGGACAAAGCTCAGGGATTGGCAGTAGAATGCATTTGGTTAGGAAGCTGCTGTAAATAAAGTCCTTTACCCACGCTGTTGTTGACATTGTTGACTAAGGTTTTGCAGTGCAAAACAGGGCTACATAAATCAATTTATTGGCATATCATTGATGAACAGAGACACTATGACTTACATATATTAATTGATTATAGTATGTAAGAGAGCTGGTTTATTTCCACATCACTTTTAAAGTGAGACTTTCTGTAACTTGCCGGCTGCTCAGTTATTTTCAGTCACCTCTGTCTTAATATTTAGAAGAGCCTTGTAAATTTTTCTCAGATTTTTCCAGTACATACAAACATTTTACCAGTCTACTCTTCCAGTGGTGATTAATCTGTTAAATAAGATGAATGAAACTACTATTTAATTTTGTTTATTGTACATACAGTTCCTCTCCTGTGCTGGTTTTGAGGAGAAAACAGAACTTGATTCATTTTGGCACCTACCGAAGTCCTCAATTGCCTTATACTCTGTTCGGCTGTTTTTCTCCTCAACTCACTAATAAAACAAATTTACTAAAGTGGGTTGCAGGCAATAGCTTTAGATAATTAAAGGCAACCACTAGGGTGACTCAACTATTGAACAACGAGACTTTTTCTGCCTTAGAAATCAGCCCTTTGGACTTCTGTTATAAAATAGGCTGTTAGCATTCTGGAAACTTCTTGGCATAGTTTTACAGTTTAGGGCCCACCCTGCTTTTCACAGTGATTAAACAGAAAGTTGATTATCTCTAAACCTTCATTTAGCTTACAATTCAAATGTACGCTTGATTAAAAATAAAATACCCGAAAATAACTGACATTTGCCCAGTACTTTGGGACTCTCTAAAGGCCATTACATAAGGTATTTTATTGCAGCCTTACAACAGTCTTGTTTGTTCAACATTATTACTTTGATTTACATAAATAAAAAAGTTCAGAGAGGTTAAGAGATTTGTTCATACACATATAAACTGAAGGATCCCAGGCTTAAATTTTACTCAATGTCAAATTTTGTACATATTCTACAGTGCCAAATTTCCCCTTCACAGCTGTACAGAAATATAGAAATATAATGAGAGGTGAACATGACATTTACATTTTTCCTGGAGCCATATCACAAAAAAGTAAGAAGTAATCATTGGAATAAATTTTAGTAATATGTATGTATTTAATTTGATCCCAAATATAAAAAATACCATCATTTCAATGTATAATCAATTTAAAAATTGATAATGACATTTCATGCTTTTTTTTGTACAAGGTCTTTGAAATCCAATGTGTACTGAAACTGCATCACAGTTTGGATGCTAAATTTTTATGAGACATCCTTAACTTGTATGTAACATAAAATTTAAAAGTTGAAAATGCAGATTCATATACTCAAATTATTCTAAGCATACTTAAATTTTTTTCCAGCAATGAAATTCAGCATTAGTTTTCAAATTTAAATTTAAAGCTTAGTTTTTCAGTTATACCAGCCGTGTGGGAAGTGCTCCATAGCCCGTGTGACTGCCATATAGACTGAGACCTTATAGTGTCTGATTGTGTATTAGCAGTAGAGTTTACATGCTTCAAAGTGGTGTTGGAGAAAACTCTTGAGAGTCCCTTGGACTGCAAGGAGATCAAACCAGTCAGTCCTAAAGGAAATCAATCCTGAATTGGAAGGACTGATGCTAAAGCTGAAACTCCAATACTTTGGCCACCTGATGCGAAGAACTGACTCCTTGGAAAAGACACTGATGATAGAAAAGAGAGAAGGCAGGAGGAGGGGACGACAGAGGATGAGATGGTTGGATGGCATCATCGACTCACTGGACATGAATTTGAGCAAGCTCCAGGAGTTGGTGATGGACAGGGAAGCCTGGTGTGCTGCAGTCCATGAGGTCACAAAAAGTCTGACACGACTGAGTGACTGGACTGAACTGAATGTTTATTTCATCTTTCACATGCAATAATTATCAAGAAATAGATAACGTGTTAAAGGTGGGTATTCAGATATCCAGATGGATTGATTTTCTTTCTTGGTTTCTAGATAAATTTACAGACTAAGGTTTTCATGGAAATATATAGATCTAGAAGAAAAAAGATTCCTTTGTAGGTCAACTAAATAAAGAATATTTAGGAAAATACCACTCATTACCTTTACCCCCTCAATCAAAATCCTGGCTTTTGGCAGTCAGTTCATACATCTTTGTTGACAACAAGCATAATTTGCCTCTCCCTGTGAATTATGGCAACCTTTTTAGCTCAGGGAATGCAGAGTTTATAAGAGTCTTAATGAATTATTATAATATAAAATGTGTGTGTGTGCACTCAGTTGTGTCTGACTCTTTGTGACCTCGTGGACTCTAGCCCACCATGCTCCTCTGTCCATGGGATTTTTCAGACAAATACTGAAGTGGATTGCCATTCCCTACTCCAGGGGATATTCCTGAACCAGGGATCTAACCCATGTCTCCTGTGTCTCCTGCTTTGTGGGCAGATTCTTTACCCATTGAGCCATCTGGGAAGTTCACGAAATGTTGGAATGTGATAAAATAGATGAAATTTGCCTCACAAGCTGGAATAAACTTTTCCTTGCTTGTCTTTTCCTCTTGTGGTAACTCCTTCCCCACTTAAATGCCTCATGTTTCCCTGCTGCCCTTAATCTTGAAGTCAGATGATTTTGGACTAAAGAATCTTTCCTCTTTTTTCTCTTCACTTGACTCATTCTATGATTTATTTCTCTCAGGAAGAGATGTTATAAACTTTTTCTCTAAGGGATTGTCTCCTTTCTAGAGATATGAAACATGAGATGATAATTTCAGGTAGAAGCAGGCTATTAAGTAATATTTCGGGGACAGGAGAGGTGTGAAGTAGAATCAGTTTGTCAGGAACTCCTTCCTGCCTTCCACTGGAAGCCTTCAGCCACTTCTGGTGCAGAAACTTCAATACCGAAAGGATTGCTTCTCTTTCTCATTTGAGATTTAATATTGCATAATCAATTTATGATCATTGTTAAGCTAGATAAAAAGGAAGGCACCTTTAGTTCATAAAATTCAGTTCACACATCTGTCTCCATAAGATAGTGCATTAATATCCCATCGGTTTGGCTTCTAGGGTGCCTTGTTAGAATTTTCTCTGTGCTGAGAGGTTTGTCCTTTGTGAGTAAATTTCTTTTAAAATCCATAATAATTCATGACTAATCATTGGCCATTCCAAGATCCATCAGAAGGACTTCCTCTTGATTAGCAGTTATAACCTTCTGCCAATAATACACCATGTAAGTTTAGGAAGGGGCTGTGGTTGCCAGAAATTGCTGAGTCCCAAATATTATGAAATATTCTGTCTAGGCTGTGGAGCCAGTGTACCATTTCTGGGAAATTATTGGCAAACTATTATGGCTACTTCGAGTCAGTCTAGGAGCACATCTAAACTCTTTTTGAAAATTGTGCTTACTATTTGAATAGTTACAAAGGATATTTGAAAAACAGATGTCAGATAGCAAGAACTAAGAGGTATTGAACCAAATGAAAAAAAAAAAAGAATAAACCATTATCTTCAGATTCCCTAGTGTATCCATCAGAGGTAATCACTACCTGGCTTGTGCTTTAATCATGACCTTATACTTTGTGTTTTTTTTTTTTTTTTTTTTTTTTATGGCTTTACTGGATATGTTTATTTCCCTAATTGACATATGGCCTAGTTTTCTAAGTTTTGAAAAATGAAAGTGAAAGTCACTCAGTAGTGTCCAACTCTTTGCAACTCCATGGACTATACAGTCCATGGAATTCTCCAGGCCAGAATACGGGAGTGGATAGTTTTCCCTTCTCTAGGGGATCTTCCCAACCCAGGAATCGAACCCAGGTCTCCCGCATTGCAGGCCGATTCTTTACCGGCTGAGCCACCAGGGAAGCCCTAAGTTCTAAGTTTTGGAACTTCATATAAATGAAATTATATTTTATGTTTGTTTGCAATTTGCTTACTTTTTGGTCAAGAATAAGTTCTCCTACCGACACTAATAAATGGTTTTAGTTGTTTTTCATCTTTTACAGTACTTGGGTTGATAAGGATTGTGTTATTTTTATTATGTTAATTTTTTCTTATTTATGTGTAGATGTTCTTTATGTATCTGAGTACTTATGTGCCACAAATACTTCTAGTCTGTGTCTCTTCTTTTTATTATATGATGTTTTGATGAGTTCTTTAGTTATCAAATTTCTCATTATTTATCTTTTGCTGTTCTTATCGGTGCCTTGATTAAGATGCCCTTCCCTTTCTGGAGATGATGATTGGCCTTTACTGTCTTTCAAAATTTTGACTTTTACCTTTGCTTTAATTTACCTGAAAACAGTATTTGTGGATGGTGTTAGGTAGGGGTTCAATTTCATATTTATTCCTCACAAGGATACCCAGATACGTTCAGTTCAGACGCTCAGTTGTGTCTGACTCTTTGCGACCCCATGAATCGCAGCACGCCAGGCCTCCCTGTTCTTCACCATCTCCCGGAGTTCACTCAGACTCACGTCCATCGAGTCCGTGATGCCATCCAGCCATCCCATCCTCGGTCGTCCCCCTCTCCTCCTGCCCCCAATCCCTCCCAGCATCAGAGTCTTTTCCAATGAGTCAACTCTTTGCATGAGGTGGCCAAAGTATTGGAGTTTCAGCTTTAGCATCAGTCCTTCCAATGAACACTCAGGACTGATCTCCTTCAGAATGGACTGGTTGGATCTCCTTGCAGTCCAAGGGACTCTCAAGAGTCTCCTTCAACACCACCGTTCAAAAGCATCAATTCTTCGGCGCTCAGCCTTCTTCACAGTCCAACTCTCACATCCATACATGACCACTGGAAAAACCATAGCCTTACAGACCTTAGTCGGCAAAGTAATGTCTCTGCTTTTGAATATGCTCTCTAGGTTGGTCACAACTTTCCTTCCATGTAGGTATCTTTAATCAAAGTGTTTCTTTCTTTCCCCAGATATCTGCAATACCTGGTCTGCCATTAAAAAAAAATTTGTCTTATTTCTGGGATCTCCATGGTCAAATGTGTCCATTTTTCCACCAATACAAAAATGCTGTTATTTAAAGGTTTACTTTTGTTATGTTGTAAGTCAAATCTTACCTTTCTCTAATTTTTCAGAATGTTGTGGCTATTTATAGATTTTTTTCTTTGATATACATTATAAAATTAGCTTGTCACATCCCTCCTATTTCCTCCAAAGTTATGATTTTGATTTAAAATGTCTTGATTGGAAATATCTTTGACTATAATATAGATTTTATAATATTGTCATCCAATCCACAATTATAGTACATTTTCTAGGTTATTTAATTTTCTAATGCCTTATAGTAATGCTTTTCAAGTTTCTCTATAAGTGCCTTGCATTCCTATTAATAGATATATTTCTGAGGGTGTCATATATTTTGATGCTATTGAACATGATATATATTCATAATTTTAAATCTGCATCTGAATGAATGTTATATATATGATAACACATATAACTTTCTATATTGTAAAATGCCCTTTTTATTTCTAATACACTTCTTGCTTTAAAGTACCAGCAAGAATATATTATAAATAAATTTTCAAATGGCAATATTATTGTTTACATTCATTTAGATTTACTAACATATTTCAGTTCAGTTCAGTCACTCTGTCCGGTCCAAGTGGCCCAAGTATTGGAGTTTTAGCTTCAGCATCACTTTTCTTTATTCTAAATTTCTTCTAGCATCTCTCTGTTTCCTTTGAACAATTTTCCTTCTGCCTAGAGAACCCGATTTAGTGATTCCTTTCAGTTCAGTTCAGTCACTCAGTTGTGTCCAACTCTTTGCGACCCCATGGACTGCAGCATGCCAGGCTTCCCTGTCCGTCACCAACTCCTGGAGTTTACTCGAACCCATGTCCACTGAATTGGTGATGCCATCCAACCATCTCGTCCTCTGTCATCCCCTTTTCCTCCTGCCTTCAATCTTTCCCAGCATCAGAGTCTTTTCTAATGAGTCAGTTCTTTGCATCAGGTACCCAAAGTATTGAAGTTTCAGCTCAAGCATTTGGCCTTACAATGATTATTCAGGACCAGTTTCCTTTGGGATGGACTGGTTGGATCTCCTTGCAGTCCAAGGGACCCTCAAGAGTCTTCTCCAACACCACAGTTCAAAAGCCTTAATTCTTTGGCCCTCAGCTTTCTTTATGGTCCAACTCTCACATCCATACATGACTACTGGAAAAATCATAGCCTTGACTAGATGGATCTTTGTTGGCAAAGTAATGTCTCTGCTTTTTAATATGCTGTCTAGGTTCACCATAAATTTTCTTCCAAGGAGCAAGTGTCTTTTTATTTCATGGCTGCAGTCACCATCTGCAGTGACTTGGGATCCCCCCCAAAATAAAGTCTGTCAGTGTGTCCACTGTTTCCCCATCTATTTGCCATGAAGTGATGGGACTGGACGCCATGATCTTAGTTTTCTGAATGTTGAGCTTTAAGCCAACTTTTTCACTCTCTTACTTTCATCAAGGGGCTCTTTAGTTCCTCTTCACTTTCTGCCATAAGGGTGGTGTCATCTGCTTATCTGAGGTTATTGATATTTCTCCTGGCAATTTTGATTCCAGCTTGTGCTTCCTCTAGCCCAGCGTTTCTCATGATGTACTCTGCATATAAGTTAAATAAGCAGGGTGACAATATACAGCCTTGACGTACTCCTTTCATGGATGATATCTGTCTTCAGTTATTTTTACTCTGAAAATATTCTTATTTGCCTTAATTTTGATTAATATTTTCACTAGGTTGGCAGTTATTTTCTACTGGAAAATTGAAAATAACATTACATTGACTTCTATTTTTTTGGTTGAGAAATCAATTTGTAGTGTTTTAAGTCATCTGAAGATGGTATTTAATTATTTTACTTTTCTTTAAAAACATTTTTCTTTTATTTTCACCAGATTTATTATGATCTACATAACCATGCATTCTTTCTTCTTTATAGTGGTTTGTAAAATTTCTTGGATCTATGCCATGATAAGTTTTATCACTCTTGGCCATTGTATCTTCAGATATTGTTTCTTTTTCATTACTCTCTTTTCTCCTGGAGTTACATTTACATTATGGTATAAGTTTTGACTATCTATCCTATGACTTGTAAGTTTCTTTTAATATTTTCAACTTTTTCTTCAAGATTCAGTGTTACTGTCTTATAACCTATCTTCAGTTTCATTAATTTTCCTTCACAGGTTTCTAGATTTTGTTAACAAAAAAGTTTACACCCATTAAACTTTTTACTTTTAAAGTATTATTTTCTTATTGAAGTATAGTTGACTTACAATATTATACTAGTTTTAGGTATACAACGTAGTTATTCAATATTTTATAGATTATACTTTATATAAAGTTATAAAATATTCTATCTTACCTGTGATGTACATTACATTGTCACAACTTATTTTATATCTATTAGTTTGTACCTCTTAATTCCCCTCCCTGTAAACCACTCACCTCTGGTAAACTATAGCCGGTTCTCTGTATTTATGAATGAATTTCTCTTTTGCTATTTCTGTTTTTGTTTTTAATTTTGTTTTTAGATTCCATGTATAAATGAAAATAAGTAATATTTATTTTTCTTTGTCTTATATCACTAAGCTTCCAGGTCTAACCATTTTGTCATAGATGGTAAAATTTAATTATTTTTGTGACAGTAATATTTCATTGTGTACTTGTGTATAATATTATTCAGTCATAAAAAAGAATATTTATCTCCATACTCACATCTTTATTCATTCATCTGTTGATGAATACTTCCACACTGGTAAATAATGCTGCTATGAACATGGCAATGTATATTTTTGAGTTTGTATTTTTGTTTTCTTCAGAAATACCTAGGAGTAGTATTGTTGAATCATATGGTAGTTCTACTTCTAATTTTTAAGGAACCTCCTTACTGCTTTCCATAGTGGCTACAGTATTCTTGCCTGGAAAATCCCATGGATGGAGGAACCTGGTAGGCTACAGTACATGGGGTCGCAAAGAGTCGGACACGACTGAGCGACATTTACATTACTTACTACCAGTTTACATTCCTGCCAACAATGTACCAGTGTTCCCTTTTCTGCACATGCTAGCCAGTTTTTGTGATTTCTTCTCTTTTTAATAATAGCTATTCTGACACATATGAGGTAATGTTTATTGTGGTTTTGAACAAGACCAGGAACTGACTGTGGCTCAGAACATGAACTCCTTATTGCTAAATTCAGACTTAACTTGAAGAAAGTACGGAAAACCACTAGACCATTTAGGTATGACCTAAATCAAATCCCGTATGATTATACAGTGGAAGTGAGAAATAGATTTAAGGGCTTAGATCTGATAGATAGAGTGCCTGATGAACTATGGTATGAGGTTCATGACATTGTACAGGAGACAGGCATCAAGACCATCCCCATGGAAAAGAAATGCAAAAAAGCAAAATGGCTGTCTGGGAAGGCCTTACAAATAGCTGTGAAAAGAAGGGAAGCGAAAAGCAAAGGAGTAAAGGAAAGATATAAGCATCTGAATGCAGAGTTCCAAAGAATAGCAAGAAGAGATAAGAAAACCTTCCTCAGTGATCAATCCAAAGAAATAGAGGAAAACAACAGAATGGGAAAGACCAGAGCTCTATTCAAGAAAATTAGAGATACCAAGGGAACATTTCATGCAAAGATGGGCTCGATAAAGGACAGAAATGGTATGGATCTAACAGAAGCAGAAGATATTAAGAAGAGGTGGCAAGAATATACAGAAGAACTGTACAAAAAAGATCTTCACAACCAAGATAATCATGATGGTGTGATCACTCACCTACCATACATCCTGGAATGTGAAGTCAAGTGGGCCTTAGAAAGCATCACTATGAACAAAGCTAGTGGAGGCGATGAAATTCCAGGGGAGCTAATTCAAATCCTGAAAGATGATGCTGTGAAAGTGCTGCTCTCAATATGCCAGCAAATTTGGAAAACTGAGCAGTGGCCACAGGACTGGAAAAGGTCAGTTTTCATTCCTATCCCAAAGAAAGGCAATGCCAAAGAATGCTCAAACTACTGCACAGTCGCACTCATCTCACACGCTAGTAAAGTAACACTCAAAATTCTCCAAGCCAGGCTTCAGCAATATGTGAACTGTGAAATTCCAGATGTTCAAGCTGGTTTTAGAAAAGGCAGAGGAACCAGAGATCAAGTTGCCAACATTCGCTGGATCATCGAAAAAGCAAGAGAGTTCCAGAAAAACATCTATTTCTGCTTTATTGACTATACCAAAGCCTTTGACTGTGTGGATCACAATAAACTGTGGAAAACTCTGAAAGAGATGGGAATATCAGACCACCTGACCTGCCTCTTGAGAAACCTATATGCAGGCCAGGAAGCAACAGTTAGAACTGGACATGGAACAACAGACTGGTTCCAAGTAGGAAAAGGAGTATGTCAAGGCTGTATATTTTCACCCTGCTTATTGAACTTATATGCAGAGTACCTCATGAGAAATGCTGGACTGGAAGAAGCACAAGCTGGAATCAAGATTGCTGGAAGAAATATCAATAACCTCAGATATGCAGATGACACCACCCTTATGGCAGAAAGTGAAGAGGAGCTAAAAAGCCTCTTGATGAAAGTGAAAGTGGAGAGTGAAAAAGTTGGCTTAAAGCTCAACATTCAGAAAACGAAGATCATGGCATCTGGTCCCATCACTTCATGGGAAATAGATGGGGAAACAGTGGAAACAGTGTCAGACTTTATTTTGGGGGGCTCCAAAATCACTGCAGATGGTGACTGCAGCCATGAAATTAAAAGATGCTTACTTCTTGGAAGAAAAGTTATGACCAACCTAGATAGCATATTGAAAAGCAGAGACATTACTTTGCCAACTAAGGTCCATCTAATCAAGGCTATGGTTTTTCCAGTGGTCATGTATGGATGTGAGAGTTGGACTGTGAAGAAAGCTCAGCTCCAAAGCATTGATGCTTTTGAACTGTGGTGTTGGAGAAGACTCTTGAGAGTCCCTTGGACTGCAAGGAGATCCAACCAGTCCATTCTGAAGGAGATCAGCCCTGGGATTTCTTTGGAAGGAATGATGCTAAAGCTGAAACTCCAGTACTTTGGCCACCTCATGCGAAGCGTTGACTCATTGGAAAAGACTCTGATGCTGGATGGGATTAGGGGCAGGAGGAGAAGGGGACAACAGAGGATGAGATGGCTGGATGGCATCACTGACTCAATGGACATGAGTCTGAGTGACCTCCAGGAGTTTGTGATGGACAGGGAGGCCTGGTATGCTGCGATTCATGGGGTCGCAAAGAGTCGGACATGACTGAGCGACTGAATTGACTGACTGATGATTAATGATGTTGAATATCCTGTCCCGAAAGAGTGGGCAGATGTCTTTTAACTTTTATACTAGCTTATTTAGTTGATCGATTGATTGCCTTTACTATATACTCGCTTTACCAGTGAGATTTTTCATTTCCTATATTTTTAAATTTCTTGTTATAGCTTTCTGCCCCCCCTTAAAGAGACCCTTAACATTTCTTCAGAGATCAGTTTAGAGGTGATGATCTCTTTCAGTTTTTGTTTGTTGGGACAACTCTTTATCTCTCCTTCAGTTCTGAATGATAGCTGTACTGTGTAGATGTCCTAGGTGGTTTGTCTTCCCCTTTCAGCACAATATATCATGCGTCTTCTTTTTGGTCTGAAAAGTGTGTGCTGAAAAATCAGTTGATAGCTTGACGGGAGTTCCCTTGTTTTTGTGACTCTGTATTTCTCTTGCCTTTTTTTTTTTTTTTAATTTTATTTTCTATTTTTTTTTTTAATTTAAAAATCTTTAATTCTTACATGTGTTCCCAAACATGAACCCCCCTCCCACCTCCCTCCCCATAACATCTCTGTGGGTCATCCCCATGCACCAGCCCCAAGCATGCTGTATCCTGCGTCAGACATAGACTGGCGATTCAATTCTTACATGATAGTATACATGTTAGAATGCCATTCTCCCAAATCATCCCACCCTCTCCCTCTCCCTCTGAGTCCAAAAGTCCGTTATACACAGCTGTGTCTTTTTTCCTGTCTTGCATACAGGGTCGTCATTGCCATCTTTCTAAATTCCATATATATGTGTTAGTATACTGTATTGGTGTTTTTCTTTCTGCCTTACTTCACTCTGTATAATCGGCTCCAGTTTCATCCATCTCATCAGAACTGATTCAAATGAATTCTTTTTAATGGCAGAGTAATACTCCATTGTGTATATGTACCACAGCTTTCTTATCCATTCATCTGCTGATGGACATCTAGGTTGCTTCCATGTCCTGGCTATTATAAACAGTGCTGCGATGAACATTGGGGTACATGTGTCTCTTTCAATTCTGGTTTCCTCGGTGTGTATGCCCAGCAGGGGGATTGCTGGGTCATAAGGTAGTTCTATTTGCAATTTTTTAAGGAATCTCCACACTGTTCTCCATAGTGGCTGTACTAGTTTGCATTCCCAGCAACAGTGTAGGAGGGTTCCCTTTTCTCCACACCCTCTCCAGCATTTATTGCTTGCAGATTTTTGGATCGCAGCCATTCTGACTGGTGTGAAGTGGTACCTCATTGTGGTTTTGATTTGCATTTCTCTGATAATGAGTGATGTTAAGCATCTTTTCATGTGTTTGTTAGCCATCTGTATGTCTTCTTTGGAGAAATGTCTATTTAGTTCTTTGGCCCAGTTTTTGATTGGGTCGTTTATTTTTCTGGAATTGAGCTGCATAAGTTGCTTGTATATTTTTGAGATTAGTTGTTTGTCAGTTGCTTCATTTGCTATTATTTTCTCCCATTCTGAAGGCTGTCTTTTCACCTTGCTTATATTTTCCTTTGTTGTGCAGAAGCTTTTAATTTTAATTAGATCCCATTTGTTTATTTTTGCTTTTATTTCCAGAATTCTGGGAGGTGGATCATAGAGGATCCTGCTGTGATTTATGTCTGAGAGTGTGTTGCCTATGTTCTCCTCTAGGAGTTTTATAGTTTCTGGTCTTACATTTAGATCTTGAATCCATTTTGAGTTTATTTTTGTGTGCGGTGTTAGAAAGTGATCTAGTTTCATTCTTTCACAAGTGGTTGACCAGTTTTCCCAGCACCACTTGTTAAAGAGATTGTCTTTACTCCATTGTATATTCTTGCCTCCTTTGTCAAAGATAAGGTGTCCATAGGTGTGTGGATTTATCTCTGGGCTTTCTATTTTGTTCCATTGATCTATATGTCTGTCTTTGTGACAGTACCGTACTGTTTTGATGACTGTGACTTTGTAGTAGAGCCTGAAGTCAGGCAAGTTGATTCCTCCAGATCCATTCTTCTTTCTCAAGATTGCTTTGGCAATTCGAGGTTTTTTGTATTTCCATACAAATCTTGAAATTATTTGTTCTAGTTCTGTGAAAAATATGGCTGGTAGCTTGATAGGGATTGCATTGAATTTGTAAATTGCTTTGGGTAGTATACTCATTTTCACTATATTGATTCTTCCGATCCATGAACATGGTATATTTCTCCATCTATTAGTGTCCTCTTTGATTTCTTTCATCAGTGTTTTATAGTTTTCTATATATAGGTCTTTAGTTTCTTTGGGTAGATATATTCCTAAGTATTTTATTCTTTTCGTTGCAATGGTGAATGGAATTGTTTCCTTAATTTCTTTTTCTACTTTCTCATTATTAGTGTATGGGAATGCTGGTGTGGGTCTCTTCAGGTTTGGTGTGCTGAGTTGCTTCAGTTGTGTTTGACTCTTTGCAACCCCATGGGCTGTTGCCCACCAGGCTCCTATGTCCATGGGATTCTCCAGGCAAGAATATAGGAGTAGGTTGCCATTTCCTTCTCCACTCTTCAGGTTTATCTTTCTTGTTTAATTGCTTTTCTTTGGCTGATCTGCGTCTTCGTTGTCGTGCTCAAGCTTTTCTCTAGTTGCAGTGAGCCCTGGGGGGTGGTGGGGACTACTCTCTAGATGTGGTGAGTGGGCTTCTCATTGTGGGGGTTCTCTTGTTGTGGAGCACGGAGATCTAGAGTCTGCGGACTTCAGTAATTTGCGGTTCCTGGGCTCTAGAGCACAGGCTCAATAGTTGTGGCACCTGGGCTTAGTTGCTCTGAGGCATGTGGAATCCTCTCCTATCAGGGAATTGAACTGTCTCTTGCATTGGCAGGCAGAATCTTTACCACTGAGTCACCAGGGACATCCTTTTCAGGTTTATCTTGTTTGGAATTCTCTGTGCTTCCTATTCCTGGAGATCTGTTAGGAAGGTTAGATAAGTTTTCAGCCATAATTTCATCAAATAAATTTTCTGTCCCTTTCTCTCTTCTCCTGGGATCTCTAAAATACAAATGTTAGGATGCAACCTAGATAGCATATTAAAAAGCAGAGACATTACTTTGCCAACAAAGGTCTGTCTAATCAAGGCTATGGTTTTTCCAGTAGTCATGTATGGATGTGAGAGTTGGGCTGTGAAGAAAGCTGAGCACCAAAGCATTGATGCTTTTGAACTGTGGTGTTGGAAAAGACTCTTGAGAGTGCCTTGGACTGCAAAGAGATCCAACCAGTCCATTCTAGAGGAGATCAGTCCTGGGTGTTCTTTGGAAGGAATGATGCTCAAGCTGAAACTCCAGGACTTTGGCCACCTCATGCGAAGAGTTGACTCATTGGAAAAGACTCTGATGCTGGGAGGGATTAGGGGTAGGGGGAGAAGGGGATGACAGAGGATGAGATGGCTGGATCGCATCACCGACTCAATGGATGTGAATTTGAGTGAACTCTTGGAGTTTGTGATGGATAGGGAGGCCTGGTGTGCCGCGGTTCATGGGGTCGCCAAGAGTTGGACACAACTGAGCAAGTGAACTGAACTGAACTGAGGATGCTTAATGTTGTCTTCAAGGTCCCTTAAATTATCTAGATTATCTTCCTTCAAACTTCTTTTTTCTCTTTTTTGTTCTGATTTGGTGATCTTTCACTATTCTTTCTTCCACATTGCTTAGGTGTTCTTTTGTGTCAGTTAATCTGCTGTTAACTCCTTGTAGTGCACTTTTAATTTTCTCTATTGTATTCCTCAGCTCTGATTTGTTCTTTTAAAAATATTTTCTAGTTATTTATTGACATTTTCGGTGTGTTTCTCTATTCTTTCCTGAGTTCAGTGAGCATTTTCCTTACTGTGGCTTTGCACTTTTTATCAGGTAAATTATTTATCTCTGTTTCATTAGTTGGTTTTTGCTTTTTTCTGGAGTTTTATCTTGTTTTTTTTTTTTTTTTGTTTGGAATATACTCCCCTGTCTGCTTATTTTATTTTCCCTACCCAGGGATTGAACCCACGTCTCTTATTTCTCCTGCATTGGCAGACAGGTTCTTTACCAGTAGCGCCACCTAAGAAACCCCTATGAAATTAGGCAAAGCAGTTACCTATCCCAGTCTTGAAGGTGTCTCCTTGTGTAGGAGAGTCCCGATGCTGTCTTTGTGTGCCCATTGGCTTTGGTTTGGGAGCTGGATCTGAAGTGAAGGGGATACATTATTTCCCAGGGTGCTCTGGCAGCCACCACCTTGATGGGAGGTAGGGCTGGAGTAGAGGGGGCTAGAGCTAGGGCCAGGTGGGTTTCTGGGCTTTTCCCAGGCTCAATGACAGTCTCTAGGCTCCTGGGAGGTGGGGTGGGGGCTGGAGGAAGAGTCCTGAGGAAACTGGGCTTTGCTTCAGAGCAGTAGGCATCTTCATCTTGACTGAGGGCACGGCAGGGGCCTCAGGGCCTTGGGCTGCACTTTTGAGTTGGCTCTGCTTTTCCTGGTGCATATGCATGTGTGAATGCAATGGCTATTCCTGCCTTGGTTTGAGGTTTCTTTGGGGCCTGCTGGGTTACAGCTGCACTTCTAAGTTGGTTCCCCTCTTCCCTCAGTGTATGTGCATGTGATGGTGAAGGTGCCAGAGAGGAGGGGCCAGGGCAGGAGCGTGGTCCCAGCTGGGGGTGGTGTGCAGCAGCAGTCCTGGCAGGCTGGTCAGGGCACCAGGCAGATTTCAGTCTGCTGCCTCTGCACTGGGACAGGGAGCAGGCAAGTGCATCCATGCACTATTCCAGAGCTCATGTCAGTTTCTTACCGCCCTGTGGTAAGCCCCACTCTGTTTTCAAACAGCTAAGGGAGCTTTTCTTCCTGGTGATGGACCCCAGGGCTGGCATGCCTCATATGGGCCTTGGACCCTGTGCTCCTTAGAGATGATCCTTGAGCCCATAATATCCTCCTCTTCTTCTGGATCACATGCTAGAGATGTGGGTCATGACTAGATTTCTTCTCCTCCCTTCTTATGAGATTGCAGATTGTTCTATCTTTAGAGTCTTGGTTGTAGAAGAGCTGTTCTGTTAGTCTTCAGATCATTGAGTTGCTCTACATTTGTTTGCAGTTTTGATGTGTTCCACTGGGGGAGATGAGCTCAAAGTCCTCCCACTCTGACATCTTCATCCTGCCTCCTATATTGCTTAATGTCAACTTTTTATATATCCATTCAAGAATGCATAGTTGATTCTTCTTCTATAGTTTTCAGTTATCAAATAACACTTTCCAAATTATTATTTTGTTTTCTTTAATAGACAAAGTAATTATTTGTTTTTGTGATAACTCTAACATCTGGGTGACCAGAAAGTGTTTTTCTATCTTCTCATATTGGCGCTTGATCATTTGGTCTTGTGTCCTGGTGCTCTGGGTAATTTTTTGGTGATGTTGAATATGAGGGTTGAAAAATTTTCATGGTAATAGGAGTTTCTGGATGCTTTCTTGTCCCCTAGAAGGGAACAAATTAGACTGAGCCTCAGTCTTATGAGATCTGCTCTATTTCTGGTTCAATTCTCCTCCTAGCATGTAGCCTTTCATTTGTTCCAGCTGAAAGCCTGAAGTGTTTATTAGAGGATTTTTCCTCCATGGAGAGCCCAGTTACACTAATTGTTGCCTCCATAGCCCCTTAAGATTGCATAAAGTTGTGCTTTTAGCAAATCAGAAAACATGTTGAGAATAGAAGTGGGAATAAGTGAAGCTCCAAGGTATTTGCCCATTAAATCTTCTGTGTTAGTGTGTCTTAAATGTATCTGGACTAATAGTTTTTATATTTTGTCTGAGTTGGTCTACAATAAGAGAGCCATTATTACCAAAATGAGAAATACCCTCTGTAAACTTGAGACTAATATGTGTTCTGAAATATTAGGGTGCATTGTTATGTTTGTGTGTATAGATCATTTATAAGTGTTTGTGTTTACCTCTTTCATATTACTAATGATTTATTATGTCTGCTTAATCAATAATTAGATGTGTCAAAATCTATCAGTGTGATTATGAATTTGTTTCTCTTGTTTTATTAATGTTTAATGTATATTCAGAAGTTATATTATTCAATCAATATTATGATAGAGTCCTTACATTTTTCTGGAGAATTAAAACTTTTAAAACTTTCCTCATTATTTAGTATCCTTCTTTTACAGTTAATAATGTTTTATGTAATCTTATGTTTGTTGCAGTCAAAGGTATATTAATTTCCAAGATAATGTTTTCCTCTTTTCTTGTTCTTTTTGGATTAATCAGGTATATTTTCTCACTGAATTAATTATAATCCTCAGTTCATGGCACATTATCATTATTACCAGTGGTTGTGTGAAAGACCTTCTCTTATACCATGCACATATTTTCATATTTATTCCTTTTTCCTTATTTTTTCATCATGATTTACCTCATAAGAATCTTTTTGATTTTATGTGGTCTTATTGACTATAGATTGTTTCTGTATGCATGTATTTTTAACTTAGATAAATGTTATTGTGCAAGATATCTTCATCTCCTTTGTATTTTTTTCACTCAGCATGAAAACTTTAAGATTTGCATTGTTACTCACTGTACATTTTGTCTGCCTTCTAATTACTGCCTAGAATTTCATGGCCTGCATCCACCACATTTTAACTATCCATTCTTCCTATTGTCTCAACACACAAAAAACGCAGCAGTGAAACTTATTCATATATGAATCCTAGAAATCTGTTTACTCTTCACGTCCATTTTCTTGCCTTCTCCATCAGTCTCTGAATCAAGAGACTGATATGTAGGAACTACATCAATGTATTTTTTTTTTTCGCCACCTGTTACCTGATAGGATTCAGCTAACGACAAACCCTGGCAGCACAATGATGATGGAGAGGAAAAGCATTCAGCGTATTTATTACTTTGTGTGGTCGTCTCTGGCTAACTTTGTCACCTTATCCACTTTTACAGTTCCTCTCAAGCCATTTCTGTAGGCTTTTCTCCTTGGGAATTCTCAACCCATTGGGAGTGGAGGTGGTAACAGCCCAGGATGCAGAAATCTCCCTTTAGGTTCCCATGCATTATACTTATCCCTTTTGAATAGTATTTTTAGTAACTCCCTTCAGATTATTCTAAAACGCTGGCATCTTGGCTGATTTACATCTTTATGGAATAGTAAGAAAACATATTCTCTTACTCTTGCTGCTTTTTATATTCATCAGAATCTAAAGCTAATCCGTATCATTAGCCTCACAAGTGATATGAGAATTAAAAAAAAAGCTTGTTCCTTGTTATGAATCCTCTGGATTTATATACTATTTTTAAATCTCATACATTATTTTATAAATGTATTTTAAAAATCATCAGGATATAATTATTGCTATAAAATATTAATTTTTATTTAGTCTTACATGTTTACCATTTTTTCTTTTTATTCCTTTTTGTGACTCAAATATTTTATGTTGGGTCACTTCCCTTTTTCCTGAGGTATAGCCTTTGTAATTTTTTTGCAAGGTATCTAGTTTGAGGTTGATGAATATTTTCTTTCAGTACATTGATGATGTTATTTCACCTCATTCTTCCTGTTGCTATCAGTAAGTTAGCTATCAGTCTAAATACCCTTACTTTTAGGCTGTCTGTGTTTTTCTGTATGGCTGTTTTATTATTTTCTCTTTTTGTCTGTGTTTTTCACTGTCACTATGGTGTGACTGGATATGAATTTTTTTTTTAAATTTATTCCTATTAGGAAAGCATTGACCTTCTTGAATCTGCTGTGGTGATTTTCAACTTCTATGGAAATTTCTGTCATTACTTTTAAAATTGTTTCTGCTTTATTTCTTCTTTTTTCCCTTTATGCAACTGCAGTGGAATATAAATTGGACTTGGTCTTTATATTTTAAAATCTGTTGTTTATATCCACATATTTGTATTTCTGTGGTGACCTCTGGATTGCTTTTTTAAAAAATTTATACAAATTGGAATTTACTATTTCTGTCCTCAAGTATTCTAATCTTTAATCTCATTCATTGACTTTTTAATGTCTATTTTAATTTTATTTTCTAGAACTCTATGTATTTATGTTTCATATATATTTGGTAATTACTTTTTTCCTTTTGTTCTTTTTTGTCATTTTATTGTATTTTTGCCTTAAACTTGATATTAGTTCTTTCAGTTTTATAAAGCACATTTATGTGGTATTTTATGTCTGACAATCCCAACACCTCACGACTTTTGAAGCACTGAAATTGCTGTCCCTCAAGCTGTTTTGTTTCCTTGTGCTTTTTTGACAGAACGCTCCTCAGTTCAATTCAGTCCCTCAGTCATGTCTGACTCTTTGCGGCCCCATGGACTGCAGTACGCCAGGCTTCTCTGTCCATCACCAACTCCCAGGGCCTACTCAAACTCATGTCCATCGAGCTGGTGATGCCATCCAACCATTTCATCCTCTGTCATCCCCTTCTCATCCTGCCCTCAATCTTTCACAGCTTTTCTAATGAGTCAGTTCTTTGCATCAGGTGGCCAAAGGATTGGAGCTCCAGCTCCAGCATCAGTCCTTCCATTGAATAGTCAGGACTGATTTCACTGAGGATGGACTGGTTTGATCTCCTTGCAGTCCAAGAGATTCTCAAGAGTCTTCTCCAACACCACAGTTCAAAAACATCAATTCTTCAGCGCTCAGCTTTCTTTATGGTCCAGCTCTCACACCCATATATGATCACTGGAAAAACCATAGATTTGACTAGACAGATCTTTGTTGCCAAAGTAATGTCTCTGTTTTTTAATATGCTGTCTAGGTTGGTCATGGCTTTTTTTCCAAGGAGCAAGCATCTTTTAATATCGTGGCTGCAGTCACCATCTGCAGTGATTTTGAAGCTCAAGGAAATAAAGTCTGTCACTGTTTCCATTGTTTCCCCATCTATTTGCCATGAAGTGATGGGACTAGATGCTGTGATCCTAGTTTTTTGAATGTTGAGTTTTAAACCAACTTTATTACTCTCCTCTTTCACTTTTATCAAGAGGCTCTTTAGTTCCCCTTCACTTTTCTTCCATGAGGGTGGTGTCATCTGCATATCTGAGGTTATTAATATTTCTCCTGGCAATCTTGAATCCAGCTTTTGCTTCATCCAGCCTGACGTTTTGCATGAGATACTCTGCATATAAGTTAAATAAACAGGGTGACAATGTACAGCCTTGATGTACTTCCTTCTCAATTTGGAACCAGTCTGGGGTTCCATATCTGGTTCTAACTCTTGCTTCTTGACATGCGTACAGATTTGTCATGAGGCAGGTAAGGTGATTTGGTATTCCTGTCTCTTCAAAAGTTTTCCACAGTTTGTCATGGTCCACACAGTAAAAGGTTTTGGCATAGTCAGTAAAGCAGAAATGGATACTTTTCTGGAACTCTCTTGCTTTTATATGATGCAACAGATGTTGGCAATTTGATCTCTGGTTCCTCTGCCTTTTTTAATTCCAGCTTGAGCATCTGGAAATTTTTGTTTCACATACTGTTGAAGCCTTCCTTGTAGAATTTTGAGCATTACTTTGCTAGTGTGTGAGATGAGTCCAATTGTGCAGTAGTTGAACATCTTTTGGCACTGCATTTCTTTGGGATTGGAATGAAAACTCACCTTTTCCAGTCCTGTGGCCACTGCTGAGTTTTCCAAATTTGCTGACATATTGGGTGCAGCACTTTCACAGCATCATCTTTTAGGATTTGATTCCAGCTCAACTGAAATTCCATCACCTCCACTAACTTGGTTCATAGTGATGCTTCCTAAGGCCCACTTGACTTTGCACTCCAGGATATCTGGCTCCAGGTGAGTGATCACACCATTGTGGTTATCTGGGTCATGAAGATCTTTTTTGTATAGTTCTGTGTATTCTCGCCACCTCTTCTTAATATATTCTGCCTCTGTTAAGTCCATAGTGTTTCTGTCCTTTATTGTGCCCATCTTTGCATGAAATGTTCCCTTGGTGTGTCTCATTTTCTTGAAGAGATCTCTAGTTTTTCCCATTTTATTGTTTTCCTCTTTTTCTTTGCATCAATCACTGAGGAAGACTTTCTTATCCCTCCTTGCTATTCTCTGGAACTCTGCATTCAGATGGGTGTATCCTTCCTTTTCTCTTTTTCCTTTCGCTTCTCTCTTCTTTTCTTAGTTGTAAGGCCTTTGTAAAGCCTCCCCAGACAACTATTTTGCCTTTTTGCATTTCTTTTTCTTGGGCATGGTCTTGATCCCTGTCTCCTGTATAATGTCACAAACCTCCATCCATAGTTCTTCAGGCACTCTGTCTATCAAATCTAATCCCTTGAATCTATTTGCTATTTCTACTGTGTAATCGTATTCTATTTATTGAAAAATTTTTGTTTCAGTATTGGGAATTTATATAATTTTTTTCCTCCAGTAATGATTTACGTTTGTTCCTTCCAGCAATCTGAGGCATTTCCAATCCATGACGACTTTAAATCAAATTCTTTCTTTTTTTAAAAAATTATTCATTTATTGGTGCACCATGTCTTAGTTGTGTTATAAACTCCCTGACCTGGGATTGAACTCAGATCCCCTACATTGGAAGCATGGAGTCTTAGCTATTGGACCACCAGGGTAGTCCCTAAATCAAATTCTTATGTTGAAATCTTTGCACTGGTTGGAAACTGAGGGAAGACATGCTGTGGTTGCAAATTCCCCCCAGTGGATGCTATCTCAGTCTCAGCAGTAAGTTTTCCCTTGGCCAGTTTTCTGAAAATATTCCATAGTAGACATTTGGGGTTAAGGATTATACCTAAATCAAAGGTATAATAACTCTGAGTTCACAGGAATATTGGGAAGTTTACTGGTATCCTCTCTGCCTTGGATATTGCTTGGGCTTTTCTTCTGGCATCCATTTCCTCAAAGACTATGAAAACTCAAGCTGAATTTCTCTTTGTCAACAAAATCTTTCCCTCTGTTTGTAAGCAAGCTTCAGTGCATTGTTTAGTTCTCTGAGAAATAGCTTCTACTTTCTTTTTAACCTCTTTATATTTCTTGGTGCTTTTGTTAGTTCATTAGTGTGCTTTCAAAGATTAGAAAAATATTTTATTCAGCATTTTCAGTTGTTTTTCAATGACAGAAGCAGGCAAAGAATCTAATCCACCATTACTCCTGGAAACAGTTTTAATTTTGTGGGGCCTTGGCAGTAGTATATATATTTCAGTTATTCAAACATTTATGTGATTGGCATGATTAATATTTAATTTGTTTAGAACAATATTTTGAACCTATTATTAAGAGAGACACATTTCTTTCTGGTTATTCCAGTTGTTCTTTTATCATTGCTATGGGCAATGGATTATCCTGAAATGTGGTTTCACAAGGCAGTTTTCTATATTTGTCTTCTGTGATTCACTAACAGCTTGTTTGATTTTCATAGCAGAAAATAATTCTCTCCATATGCCAAAAGACAACTCATTTAAATAAGCCTGGTTCATGGTTTATCAACTTGATTACATCAGCTGTTTGAAAATATAGGAGTTTATACTATGGTTTTAGAATAAATTGCCTTCTCTAGTGTCATTTATATTATACTAGAAAACAAACATGTAATTTGTAGTGCTATGCCATCATACTAATAGAACAAGGAGGGATTTCTCCCTCTATTTCATCAAAAAATCAAATGCATAACAAATCAGTGTCAATGATGAAAGTATTTCTTGTGCATTGTCAGGATCAAAGTAAACTAAATGACTTGCTCAAGGTAAGGCTATTGTTACCTGTTATCAGAGTGAAGCAGAGACATGATGTAGAATGCAGAAAACTTCTGTATTTGTACTTGTAATGCCTATTTAAGTTCGGTATCCTCATCATGTAATTCATATCAAAGGAGTGTGAAAGCCTTTCCAAAATCAGAACACAGAGTATATGTTGATAAACTGTCATTTTTTTTTTTTTTACGAAAGTTGTATATTCTTACCTTTCCTAATAACTTTGTAGAGGCTGTGACAACAAAATATCGTATCCCATTTGTTTTTTTCCACAAAGAATAATATGAACTAAATATCGAATGTTTCCACCTGGTTAGAAATAGACATGCAATATCACAACTCTTAGTCTGATATTGTTATAACTTTGAAATAAAAAAGTTCAGAAGTCTCTATCTAGGAGTCTTCGATGGTTGTCATTACAGATAACTGATAAAGAAATATGAATCCGTTCCTACAGTGATTGTTTTCTATACATATTCTTTTTTAATATATATTTTATATTTTATTGAGCCTAATTCTTTCCACAAATGGACAAACAAAAAAAAGATTGTGTAGTTATTTATTGCACTAGCATAATCACCATGAGAACAGTTATTCAATGGAAAACCTTTATACATTAATATATTTAATTGAAGTATAGTTGATTTAGAATATTAGTTTCAGGAATAATATAGTGTTTCAGTAGTTTTGGAGGTTATGCTCCATTACAAGTTACATAAGAAAATGGCCATGATTCCCTGTGCTATACAGTATATCCTTGTTGCTTATCTATTTTATATATACTAGTTTGTATCTGTTAATCCCATACCCTTTACCTGTTCCTCTCCCGTCCCCTCACCCTTTGGTTATCACAGTTTGTTTCCTGTATCTGTGACTCTGTTTCTATTTTTCACACACATACATTTATATTACTTTTTAGAGTCTACATATAGGAGCTATCATACAGTATTTGTCTTAGTCTTGCTTCACTAAGCATAATATTCTCCAGGTCTGTCCATGTTGCTGCAAGTGGCAGTATTTCATCCTGTTTTTGTGGCTAATATTCCTTTGTATGTGTGTGTGTATATATATATCACATCTTCTCCATCTAATCAACTGTTGATGGGCACTTGAATTGCTTTCCTGTGACTATTCATATTATCAAAAAACAATCGCCCAAGCAAAGCCAAACCAAAAGCTTAAAAAATAATTAACTTAAATTCATTATAACCTTATGAGTGCTTTGTCCTTAAAAAGTGAAAGACGATGGGGGCAAGAAGGTACAAAGTTGGAGCTGGGTGCATGGAGAATGAGGACAGGTGGGCTGCCTGGCCCCCTCTATCCCCACAGAGAAAGCACCCTTCTCTACTTAAAAAAAAAGGGAAAGGAATTCCCACATTATTCAAATTCTGCTCCAGCTTCAACTTTTTCATCTTACTGCAGTCTATGAAATAATTGTGAAATAATTAAACACATAATATGTTTAAACTAGGGTCTAATGCCTCTCACCCCTCCCTGACCCCAAGACTGTATCCGTCATATAAAACCAAACTTTCTTGAAATCACTGGAATGCCTTTTTGCTATGTACAGAAAAGCACACTAGGAAAATACAGGGCAAGGAGAATAAAATGGCATTTGAAGTATCCTTGTTTTATAATAAAATAATAATGATGATGATGGAAGGACAAGAAGACATGATTATATTTTATTTGACATGCTAGAATAGCACTGTTTCTTTTACTTTACAAGTGGAATTTGTAGATTATGCACAGTAAGGAATGTGTAAAAAAAATACTATCTTATGGGTAATTTATTTCTGAGAAGTGAAGACAGAGTATCAAAAATGTCCCTGAGTTTTTTCTTCTGATTTTTTTGTAGAATGATAAAACTATTTCTTACTTTTCACAATGCAAAATATCCTGAATGTAAGTAAATATAAAGCATAGTTCTTATCCTCTGGCAAGTTATAATCCAACTGGGAGGAAGATAATATGTGATCTTTATTCATGGAGATATCCTTGCCTAAATGTGTCCAGGTTGCTTTTTTTGACCAGCCATGAGGATACAAGTTTGTTACTGAGGATGTTGGAGTAAAATTTAAAGGAGGCTTGAGTCCTCAATGACATTAAATACAATATCTAAACTGAGAGTGGGCAAGCTTTTCCTATAAAGGTTTGGAGCCGCTCAACTCTGCTACTGCAGTGGAAAGCAGCTAAAGACAAGGCTGCTTCTGCTGCTGCTAAATCGATTCAGTCGTGTCCGACTCTGTGCGACCCTATAGATGGCAGCCCACCAGGCTCCCCCGTCCCTGGGACTCTCCAGGCAAGAACACTAGAGTGGGTTGCCATTTCCTTCTCCAGTGCGTGAAAGTGAAAAGTGAAAGTGAAGTCGCTCAGTCATGTCCGACTCTTCGTGACCCCATGGACTGCAGCCTACCAGGCTCCTCCATCCATGGGATTTTCCAGGCAAGAGTACTGGAGCGGGGTGCCATTGCCTTCTCCAGCTATAGACAAAAGGTATGTGAATGTCTAGGACCATGCTCCTATAAAAAGGGCAGTAGTTTACTGATCCCTGCCCTATGCCCTTCTTTCACTGCTTATCACCATTTTTCATTTATTTGTTGAGATAAACCCTTTGGAGTTCAAGCATATTCATCTGAATCAGATTTAAGATAAAGAGTAATAAATAAAAACTGAAACAACTGAACTACAAGGTAGAGATCATGTTGAGCACAGCCCACCTGGAACTGTTTTCTTAAAGATAGGATCTAAAGTCCATCTTGAAGAAAGTCACTTTTGGTTCATGAGAAAAGAATAGCATTCCAAGGAAAGAAAGAAATATAAAAGGTGATGTCAGAAAGTACAGCGTGTGCACTGAAGACTTTTTTGACTAGGGTGAGGGCCTCAAGTAAGAAAGAAATAAAAAAACAAAATTGAAATTCTATTCTGTGATTTTGCTGTTTAAAGGCATTGAAAGCCAGGCTAAGAAATACAAATTTTCCCACTCTTTACAACTCACTGTCTTTGTCCCTCCTTTGGCCCCTGTTCTTCCCTCTCCTGTTTCCCAGCTCTATTTCTTGATCAGTGGGTCAGCCTTGGATAAACAATAGGTAAGGTGATCTAATGATGTCATCAGTGAAGGGTTTACATAGAAGTTGCTGCATAGTTATTCTCCCTTGCTGCTTCTTCCAGGGGTTTAAAAGGCACTTTTCCATCTATCTTTTGCCATATGCATGGATACTGTAAGATTGTGTATTTACTTTCAAGAGATTTCTAGGTGTGAAAAGATCATGCAGGGCAAGGCACAATGTGAGATAATTTAGAAAAAATCCAAAGACCCTCTTCCTGTAGCCTCTGTCTACCTCTCTGCCTAGTCAATTCCAACTAGTTTAAAATCTCATGTTTACTTTTCACTTCTTTCCAAAATTGGCATAAGGTACGGAAGTTTTTATATATCAAGTACTAAGAATGATACTTTTTTTTTCCCTTTTTTTGGGTTGATGTGGTTGGGTTTAATTCTTAACGTAGGGTGATAATGTAAGATGTATTTAAACTTTACCCTTTAATAACAGCCTGTAAACAAAATTCTCGACCTTTTCCTTCTCTTTTAATTGCTGAATTTTCTTAACTTTTAGTAACACACACAAAGTCAATCATGTCTGCTTAAATAACTTTAACTTGGCCAGTCTTATTAGAGCATCATTTTTCCAATATTCGTGTACAATATTTAGTTGCTTAAAACAGTAGCTACACAGAAAAAAATCATGAAAAAGTTTGGATCTAGACAGGGCAGAAGTGGAACTATGAGTTCCCTCCTTCCATTTTTTTTTCCTTTTTGGCCAGATTTATTTTAAATAATTGCACTTAAGCCCTTTTCAGAGTTGTTTCACATGAAAGTAAATGTGGGCGGAGACCCACCTGGATCTTCTTTATTCCCCAAATCAAGCCCTATGTATGAAGAAAAGAATAGTTACCTCAAAGTAATAAGTGCTGCAGAGACAGTTTTTGCCTAACTTGTGATGAAGACTGTAGTGGGCACTCAATAAATGCTTGCTGAGTGGCTAGTCCCCAGGATATTGCTATTCTTAAATCATTTCTCTGAGGAGTGGATGTATCCTGAAGTGATAGGAGTTAGTGTATCCATGTGTCTGCCACATGTTCACCGGGTTGATCTGTGAAACTCCATCACACCTATTCTACAGCTTTACAGATGAACACATCTGGGGTTAGGTTCTTAAGTACAAAGATACCTACTGAACCAAAGCTGCCTTTGCTTTAAAATCTCCTGAATGTACAGACTTCATTTGACACTTTTGTCTTTTGACAGGAGAGTCCTGCTTCCTGAATAATATTAAATAGTGCACTGTAATAAATGTGGGCTTGGTAAGTGAATGGCATCCTTGTGTGTGCTCTCTCCAAGCCTGGGAAGATGAAACTGATGATTTATAGGAGAATAATATGGTACCCAGTCCCTGTACAGAAATTAAGTATATGGCTTTTTAGTGGGTATTTCAGGAGGCTGTCATGCTTAAGAATTTTGAGAAATGATGATCAGATAAAGGACTCTAAGAGGTGTTAAATAATGATTTAGATAGGAGTATAGGAACTAAGAGGGGAAAATCTTGAATGATCCACTCTAAAGACTATTAGTTGAAGGAGAAATTAGATTCTAAAGGTTATGATTATATTTTATATGCTGTACAAAAACTCCCACTAAATCTATTTAAAAATTCTAGCTGGGGAAGAATGGAGTAGCCCAATTATTATTAGAAAAATCATGGAGAACAAATGCAGCAGTTTCGCTTAGTACTAAAATCCTATCTATCTGTACTGAGTTAAATAGCATTTATCTTTTGGAGAAAACCAAAAATGTTGAAAGCAGTGCTAATTCTAGTTTGCAGAAGGCCATTTTTGTCCTCAGAAGAATAGAGAGCTGAAAACAAAAAGAAACATAAAGAAACCACAAACCATGATTTTGCCAACATGAAACTCTGATACTCTCATATGGATGACATGAGCATATGTTTATATGCAAAGAACACAGTATATTCAGTATTCTCTAAAATATCTAAGCATATGGGCAATTCAATGTTATTGTGATTTTAGAAACAGTATGCAAGAAAAATAAATCTCTACCCATGTAATAATCTTGGTCAAATTATATTGCCTTATATAATATAATTCTGAAATGCAATGAAATTTGAATCGTAAATCATTCTTATTGATATGTTAAAAATTACAATTAATTGAATGATTTTATTCTCTTAAGGGAAATGACTTCTTTCATTTTAATGAAATGAGGAGGATTCTCCTATTTTCATCATAAATTATTAATATTATTTTATTATATGTTACCTTTATTATATAAATATATAATATAATTTAAAAGTACTATAAATTAAACTATCAATTTACAACCATATCATTATGAAATAATTATTATATTTTTGATAATAATAAGCAATAGTAATGCTTAAATGTATGGCTATTATCATCTTTGCCCAGTATCTTGCCTAGTCTTCTTGCTTCCATGATGTGTTTTATTATAGACACTTTTTAGTCACTTACATTTTGCCTTCCATCCTAGATTTTATGCTTGTTGAATGTGTGACCCATGATTTATTGTTTTTGCCACCTTCACATTGTAATAAGAAAATACCTGTTTTAAAACATGATTTTTATTTTCAGGTAGCTTCTTTTATCATAACTGAAGTGTCACAATGGGAGATTTATTTACTGCTGAATTGGCTTCTCATTAACTAACAAATTTGGAGTTAAGATACTAAGTCTTTCTGGCAATGAAATAATCCCCTTTCCCTTCACTTCCTTTACATTTTCCAGTAATTCTATTTCCTTTGACTTCATCTTTTATTCTTCATGCCAGTTCATCCATGGCTCTTTGAGGGCAGTACAATGACTGGCTTAAATTCACCTTTGCTTAGTGTCAGTTCTTGGCTCTAACCATTGTCTCCTATGGCCATAGAGTGAAGTGTGTTAATCTCTCCTTACCTAGACACTGCCTACAAATCATGTTTACAAATTGTACAGAAAAAATGTACACATATATAAGTTTGATTGAACAATTTAGATTTTCATAACTAATATAAAAACTATCAGTTCAGTTGCTCAGTCAGGTCCAACGCTTTGCAGCCCCATGGACTGCAGCACACCAGGCTTCTCTGTCCATCAACTCCTGTAGCATGCTCAAACTCATGTCCATCGAGTCAGTGATGTCATCCAACCATTTCATCCTCGGTCACCTCCTTCTCCTCCTGCCTTCAATCTTTCCCAGCATCAGGGTCTTTTCCAAGAAGACAGTTCTTCATATCAGGTGGCCAAAGTATTGGAGTTTCGGCTTCAGCATCAGTCCTCCCATTGAATATTCAGGACTGATTTTCATTATGATGGACTAGTTGGATCTCCTTGCAGTCCAAGGGACTTTCAAGAGTCTTCTCCAACACCATGGTTCAAAAGCATCAATTCTTTGGTGCTCAGCTTTCTTTATAGTCTGACTCTCACATCCATACATGACTACTGGGAAAACCACAGCTTTACCAGACAGACCTTTGTTGGCAAAGAAATATCTCTGCTTTTTAATATGCTATCTAGGTTGGTCATAGCTTTTCTTCCAAGGAGCAAGTATCTTTTGATTTCATAGCTGCAATTAACCTCTGCAGTGATTTTGGAGCCCCTCAAATTAAAGTCTCTCACTTTTTAAAGTCCATTGTTTCCCCATCTATTTGCCATGAAGTGATGGGACCGGATGGCATGATCTTAGTTTTTTTGAATGTTGAGTTTTAAGCCCACTTTTTCACTCTCCTCTTTCACTTTCATCAAGAGGCTCTTTAGTTCGTCACTTTCTGCCATAAGGATGGTGTCATCTGCATATCTGAGGTTATTGATTTCTCCCAGCAATCTTGATTCCAGTTTGTGCTTCATGCAGCCCATCATTTCACATGATGTACTCTGCATATAAGTTAAATAAGTAGGGTGACAATGTACAGCCTTGATGTACTCCTTTCCCGATTTGGAACCAATCTGTTGTTCCTTGTCCAGTTCTAACTTGCTTCTTGATCTGCATACAGATTTCTTAGGAACCAGGTCAGGTTGTCTGGTATTCTCATCTCTTTAAAAATTTTCCAGAGTTTGTTGTGACCTACACAGTCAAAGGCTTTGGCATAAACAAAGAAGCAGAAGTAGATGTTTTTCTGGTATTCTCTTGCTTTTTCGATTATCCTTAAAAAAACTATATGATAAAAAAGCAAAATTACAGGGTAGGACAAACCATGCATGTTACTTAGGATCAAAGAAGAGAGTGTTTTTACAGTCTTACTTTTTTTTCTCTCTTGTTTCTTTGAATTTTGTAATAATGAGAAATTATATAATTTTCATCCTTTTTGTCACTGAAACTTTTTTTCCTTATGAAATGACCTTTAGAAACTGTACTATTCTATAGAAGAGTAAGTTTATAGATGATTTAGGAGGAAATGATTAAAGATAGTATCAGGAAATAATTGTTATTGCACAATTAATGATACTTAGGCTAGAGCTCATTTTCCATAAATAAAAACTTTTTATCAAGAAGGAAAAATTTGGCCATCCTACATGTATGAAAAAATGTACATTTTTGAGCTACTTATATGTTTCTCTCTCCCAAAATATCCTGGAGGACTTTGACAGTAAATGCCAGAGTTATTGAAAGTTTTAACTTTTACCTTGTTGTTATCTAGATCCTTCAACTAAATATTGTTTAAAAATAGAGTGTTTTTTTAAGTTTTTAAAAAGACTTTCAAAAGTTTAAAAAATTACAACTTTAATCTTGCATTAATTCAAGACATCTGTATAAAATTTATTCAATCTTCCTGAAAGTATTCATTTTAATTCTGTGATTACTCAATTAAAATATCTAAGGAATACACTTTTTTCATTAATTATATAATGCCAAAAGATAGTTTAATTTTTGTTCTTTGATCAATGTTGCAACTATTTGTTTAATGCAGGGATTAATCTAAACAATATTATTTTGCAGGATTTATTTACATGATTGAGTGAGTGATATAAAGTAAGGTGTCTTATTTTGTTTTATATTTTGCAGTTACTTTGTCCTCTTAAAAATAGAGCTAGATGTTAACATGCATATTTACTTCTCTCCTCTTTTTGTCAAGGCCATTTGTTGCAGACTTCTGTTTGCATCCCCTTGCAAGATTCACCTTGAAGTTGGCATCCCCAAAGTGATGGTGTTAGGAAGTGAGGCCTTTGGGAAATAATCATTAGGTTTTGATATAGTTGTGAGAGTAGGGCCCCATGATGGGATTAGTGTCCTTACAAGAAGAAAAACTGATACCCCAATCTTCTTTTCCCCAGCATGTGAAGACACAGCAGGAAAAGAGGCTTCTGTAAAGCCTTGATGGGAGTTCTTATAGATATCAGTTTTGCAGACACCTTGATCTTGGACTTCCCAGCCTCAAAAGATATAAGGAATAAGTATCACTTGTTTAAGGCACACAATATATGGTCTTTTATATGACAGCCCAAGCTGACTAAGACATAATTTTACATAATTACATAATTTTGTAATTATAAACTGAAGTTAGCAAGTATGACTCCTCCAGCTCTGTCCTTTCTTAAGATTGTTTTAGCTCTTTGGGGTCTTTTGTATTTCCATATAGATTTTTAAATTATGTTCTACTTCTGTGAAAAATGCCATTGGTACTTTGATGTACATTGCATTCAGTCTGTAGTTTGCCTTGGGCAGTATGGTCATTTTAACAATATTGCTTCTTCCAATACAAGAATATAGTGTATCTTTCTATCTGTGTCATCTTCAATTTCTTTCATCAGTGTCTTGTAGTTTTCAGAGTCTGGGTCTTTTCCCTCCTTAGAAGGTTTATTCCTAGGTATTTTAGTCTTTTTGATGAGATGGCAAATAGGATTGTTTCCTTGACTTCTCTGATACTTCGTTATTAGTGTATAGAAAGTAAAAGTGAAAGTGAAATTCTTTGCGGCTGACTCTTTGCTACCCCAAGGTCTATCAGTTCAGTTCAGTCGCTCAGTTGTGTCCGACTCTTTCAGACCCCATGGACTGCAGCACGCCAGGCGGCCCTGTCCATCACCAACTCCTGGAGTTTACTCAATCTCATGTCCATTGAGTCGGTGATGCCATCCAACCATCTCATCGTCTGTCCTCCCCTTCTCCTCCTGCCTTCAATCTTTCCCGCCATCAGGGTCTTTTCTAAGAAGTCAGTTCTTCACATCAGGTGGTCAAAGTATTGGAGTTTCAGCTTCAGTGTCAGTCTTTCCAATGAATATTCAGGACTGATTTCCTTTAGGATGGACTGGTTAGATCTCCTTGCTATCCAAGGGACTCTCAAGAGTCTTTTCCAACACCACAGTTCAAAAGCATCAATTCTTCGGTGCTTAGCTTTCTTTGTAGTCCAACTCTCACATCCCTACATAACTACTGGAAAAACCATAGCTTTGACTAGATGGACATTTGTTAGCAAAGTAATATCTCTGCTTTTTAATATGCTGTCTAGGTTGGTCATAACTTTCCTTCCAAGGAGTAAGCATCTTTTAATTTCATGGCTGCAGTCACCATCTGCAGTGATTTTGGAGCCCTCCAAAATAAAGTCTGTCATTGTTTTCACTGTTTCCCCATCTATTTGCCATGATGGGGCCAGATGTCATGATTTTAGTTTTCTGAACGTTGAGTTTTAAGCCAACTTTTTCACTCACCTCTTTCACTTTCATTAATGGGCTCTTAAGTTCTTCACTTTCTGCCCTAAGGGTGATGTCATCTGCTTATCTGAGGTTATTGATATTTCTCCACTATATAGTCCATGAAATTCTCTAGGCAAGAATACTGAAATGTATAGCCTCTCCTTTCTCCAGGGGATCTTCCCAACCCAGGATCAAATCCATTAGTGTATAGAAATGCAACCAATTTCTAGATATTAATTTTGTATCCTTTGCAACTTTACTGAATTCATTGATGAGTTCTAGTAGTTTTCTGGTAGCATCTCTAGGGTTTTCTGTGTAGAGTAGCATATCATCTGCAAACAGTGGCAGTTTTGCTTTTTCCTTTCTGATGTGGATTCCTCTTATTTCTTTTTCTTCCCTGACTGCTGTGGCTAGCCTTTCCAAAAACATATTGATTTAAAAATGGTGAATAAGATTGTTGGATGACATTATCAACTCAATGAACATGAGTTTGAGCAAACTCCAGGAGATAGTGAAGAACAGGGAAGCCTGGCGTGCTGCAATCCATGGGCTCACAGTCAGACATGACTGAGTGACTTAACAGCAACAAAAGTGGCAAAAGTGGGCATCCTTGTCTTGTTCCTGATCTTAAACAAATGCTTTTGGCTTTTCGCCATTGAGTATGATATAAGCTATGGGTCTGTCATTTATGGCCTTTATTATGTTGAGCTATTTTTCCTTTATGACTGCTTTCTGGAGATTTTTTTTAAAAAATCATAAATAGATATTGAATTTTATTGAAAGCTTTTTTTCTGAATCTATTGAGATGATCATATGACTTTTATTCTTCAGTTTGTTAATATGGTATATCGCATTGATTGATTTGTGGATATTAAAAAGTTGTTACATCTTGGGATAAATCCTACTTGATGATTGTATTGTTGAATTTGGTTTGCTAACATTTTGTTGATAATTTTTGCCTCTACTGAAGGTCTACGTGAAGAATTGCATTTTAGGTGGAACTGGATGGTAAAAGAGTGGGATGATAGCAAAGAATGTTCTAGAGAGAGGAAAACTAGTGAATCAGGAAAGAGAATGGGTATTGATATAAAAGATGTATAGGGATAGAAATAAAGCCAGTGTCGTTGAAGTATAGTGAACAATTTAGGGTGATAAAAGATGGTAACAAAAAGGAAAACAGGGTTTAATTTATTCAAAATCTTGTAGGCTATGATAAGGAGTTTAGGAGTGTCGTAAGTGGGGAGAGGGATTGTTGTTCATTCACTAAGTTGTGTCTGATGACAGGACGTCATTTAAACTTTGAAAGATCATTCTGATTTTTGGGGAAGGGGAACAAGAATAGAAGCAAGAAGTCAAATTAGGAGGCTCTTATGGCATTCCTGGTGAATGATGATGATGGCTTGGCTCAATAATTAGTTGTCCAATTCAGACACATAGTAGGTATCAATGTGTAGTGACTAATATTATTGTACATTGAATTCAGGTCTGACAGTAAGGCAGTCTGTGAAACTGTTTCTCTGAATTGAAAGAGCACCAATTGAAACTGCCTCAGCAAAAGAATCATTTCAGGAAACAATGCTCAATAGACTAACAGTGAAGAAAATGGCTTCTGAGTAGCCTATGGTTTATTTGATCTTTGACTTGTATCGAAATATAAAGAGTAACTTTGGAGCAGTGGCTGATCAATTAGAATTGGTGTGTTCGGGAAGGAAAGAAACCAGGGACAAGTTAATTCTGAGATTTAATGTGTTTTTCAGTCAAGATGTTCACTTGATACAGCTGGATATAAGAGACTGGAGGTCTTTGGTGAGGCAGGAACTGGAAAAATAATAACTTAGCTGAAATTGATTACAGAAAGGGGAGGTTTGATGAGCTGTTTTTTTTTTTTTTTTCCCCTAAATAATTGAGAGTTGACAAGATATCTTTCTGGCCTTTAGAAAGTCTTTCCAAAATATATGTCTGCTGACCATCTTATACATTCACAGTGGTGCAATATAGTATGTATTCAATGCACATAACATGTCCAATGAATGCTTCCTGATTAAGTGGTTAATTAGTAGTTTATCATTCTGATACTCTTCACACGTCAGTGTTGATTGAGACATCTCTTTAGGTAAAGGGCTTACCTGGGCAATTTCTTCATCTATAAAATGAGTATAACAGTATATTTTTTGCAGATTATCATTAATAAGGACCAGACACATAGTAGGTATCAATGTGTAGTGACTTTAATATTATTGTACATTAAATTCAGGTCAATGTGAGTCTGGCAGTAAGGCAGTCTGCGAAATTGTTTCTCTGAATTGAAAGAGCTCCAATTGAAACTGCCTCAGCAAAAGTATCACTTCAGGAAACAATGCTCAATAGGCTAACAGTGAAGAAAATGGCTTCTGAGTAGCCTATGGTTTATTTGATCTTTGACTTGTATCGAATACCTGTATTGTTGGCTTCAGGAAACCCTATGCTAACACGTTTGATATGTATTTTTATTAGTTATGGTTTTCCAAAGAAACAGAGCTAATAACATATGTATTTGTGTGTGTGTTTTATAATTAACCTTAAGTCTAGATAATCCAAGGAAAATAGTATGAATTTTCATCGTTCCAGTGTTTCATAACTCAGCAACCTTGTTATACTTTATCCATATATAAGAGAGGGTCAGTTAGTTTTGTCTAGGTGATATATATAAATAAAAGGTAAAATAATTTTAAATGAATGTAAAAGAGATAAGGCAATTAAAAAGGGCAGATAGAATTGAGAAATACCTGTTGAAGATAATATAACATACCACTATTTTTGTAGAACAAACTTACGGTTCCCAGTGGGGAAGGATGGGGGTAAAGGATAGTTAGGGAGTTTGGGATAAACAGGTCCATACCTCTGTATTTAAAATAGATAACAAACAAGTGAGAGTCAATTTCTAGGCAGGTTGATAATAAGTCTGGGGTCCCAGAAGAGGAGAAATGGGTCTGAGGCTCTCGAAGATGAGATAAAGGTCTGGAATTCTCAAGGAGGAGGAAAGGACAACATTTTTTTCTACATTCCTTAGTAAGGATTATATAACAACAATGTATCCTCCTTGAGGACAGTTTCTCCTTCTTGAAAACCTTCTGACTAATCCTGTTATTTTAAAATGTGTATTATGGGAATGGATCTGGTAAAATCTTTCTGTTGTTAGGTCTAATCCTGTCATTTTAAAATGTAAATTATGGGAGTGGGTCTAGTAAGATCTTTACAACCTTGAGGCATTCTTTTGATTTATTGTAATAACCAACTAAAAAAGTATGTAACTCCCTTGCTTAGACTAGTGAGGGGGCACTGCCTGTCCCCCTTCTGACGTCTATGTCAGAAGCTTTCTCTGTCCCTTTTTATACTTAATAGAACTCTGCTACACAAAGGAGAAGGCAATGGCAACCCACTCCAGTACTTTTGCCTGGAAAATCCCATGGACAGAGGAGCCTGGAAGGCTACAGTCCATGGGGTCACAAAAGAGTTGGACACGACTGAGCGACTTCACTTTCACTTTTTACTTTCATGCATTGGAGAAGGAAATGGCAACCCACTCCAGTGTTCTTGCCTGGAGAATCCCAGGGTTGGGGGAGCCTGGTGGGCTGCTGTCTGTGGGGTCGCATAGGGTCAGACATGGCTGAAGTGACTTAGCAGCAGCAGCAGCTACAAAAAAGCTCTTGAGTGATCAAGCCTAGTTCCTGATCCAGAAGCTAAATCTGTATTGGAGATCACAAACCTGACATCGTTCACCATAAGCTATCATCTTGGGGGCTCATCTTCTTGGAGGATCTTCAGGACAAGGTAAGGAGGATACTCAGAGCTCTAGCCTCTCTGCTTTCTCAGTATACACGTTTTCTGCTTCACTTTACTGACTCTTCAGTGTGCTTGTGTGAGTGAATGACATGACCTGTGTGAAGCAAATGATGAGCCCTGTTCTGTGGTTTCGCAGTGCCTTGTAATGACTGAAGGCAGCCCCAAAAAGGGGAGCCTTGTCTGGGGTTTATACTGACCTGCCAATGCCAAGAGACACCCACCGTCCCTGCGAAGGGAGTGGCCAGAAGTGGGCGAAGCGTGTGGACTGAACTTTCCTTTCTAGTTCATCTTTTCCTGGTCTCTTTGACCATTTCGTAATTGCGTGGGGAATTAGAACTACCAACCTAATATGTCAGATTATAGACTTTCAAGGGACTTTTGATCCATGCTGTTGCTACGTACTTTTACTTAGACCCCATGCATGGAAGCGTCTAGCCTTGCTGGGAGCCGAAAGTTACAGGAGCACATTTGGAAACGAAGTGGAACTCTAGCTTCAGCAGCGTTGTCTCTCTTGGCTGCATGCCTCAGGGGCCGGCGACCTGAAAGTGAGTCTTTGTCTTGGCTGGGCCTCTGATCTATGTGGTTAGAAGCACTGCTGGTGACCATGAGGTTTTAGAGGACACAGATCAGGAATTGCAGGATGTGGTCAGATGGGAAGTGCAATGGGCTTCTTCCTTTGGTAGTGCTAGCTCTTAGCAGACCAGAGAAAGCTCTCCAGTGGCTTCTGTTTCACCTCCTTAGATATTCTTTGTGTGGAATCTGTGGAAATGAACTGGAAAGATTGGCCCTAATAGCTTGAGGACAAAAGTCACTTTTTCCTCACTGGCTCACCGTCCACCACCTCTTTTGCGATCACATATACTAGTGTGGTAACACTCAGAAGGGACATTTTGGTGGTTGTTCATCCCTTGATGACTCACCATTTCTACTGCAGTCGGGACTGTACTCAGGAATCTGCACAGATAGAGGGAAGATGGATGCTTCCCTAGTAGTCCTAGCTTAGGAAACATTTCAAAAGACTACTTTGCTCCACTCCAGGTGGCATCAGCGGAGGATAAGAAATCAAACGAAGGTCTTGGTGGTAAGGAACTAAATAAGTTTGGGTTGCCATTAGGTCTACCCCTGGTGCATCTCCACCAGCTTCGGTGGTAGAACCGGGAGGGATGAGTAAGGCGCTTGTGTCAGTAAGAGACAGACTGAGCCTGACCAGGGGAAGAAAGCTTCAGTGGAAAGTCTCTCTACACCTCCACCTAGAGCAGGGAAGAATGGCTCTAGTGGAAAGAATCCATGGCTGTGGATGCTGCTTTTTTCTCTCTTACAGATGGGAGCTAACAGTTCCAGAACCACTCTTTTAAAATGTATTTTAAACAAAAGCTGGGACAAGTTTGATCCCCAGAGTTTAAAAAAGACATGCCTGATCTTCTTCTGTGATACTGAATAGCCACAGGATCCTTTGGAAGATGGGGAACGCTGGCCTGTTGAAGGGTCTCTTAATTATAATACTGTTTTACAATTAGACCTGTTCGGTTTTGTAGAAAACAAGAGAGGTGGGTAGCAGTGCCGTATGTATTGCTCTTTATCTCTCTGCAAGACATGCCAGACTTATGTCCTAAGGGTGCAGATTTGGGTGTGAAACCTTTAGCTCCCTCCTGTCCTCTTATGTTGCCCCTGTATCTGGGGCTCCCAACTAAACAGGCTGAGAATCAGGTCACCTTTCCAGAGGGGTTGCCTCAGTCTTGGTAAAAATTCAAACAGCACTAGTTGCTGTCAAGACTATTTAGATGATCCAAAAAGTACATAGAAGCCTTTACGGAACTAGTTTTACTTTACTTGAAAACTTGAGTTTTGGGGGAAGCTACTACTTTGGGAGATGAAGGAGCACAAAATCACTCTTCTCCCTACTGGGAATCAAGAGGTTCCCATAACAGAGCCACTTTGCCAGATGTATTCTTGAAGGACTCAAGCAAGTGCGCACTGACTTTAAACTACGCTAAGTTTCCGAGATAGACTACGTGAGGCTCTGCAAGTTTACTGACGTTGATCTCAAAATTACAGAGGGAGAAATAATTTTAAAAGATAGATTTCTCACTCAGTCAGCTCCAGATATCTGCTGTAAGTTACAAAAACAGGCGTTTGGACCAAATCAGTCTTTAGAAAAACTGTTGTAGCAGGCCCAGATGATATGGTAGAGAATATGAGGAGAATGGGAAGAAAAAAAAATCAGGTAAAAGACTGAAGCCCCAACAATGGCTGTTAGATCTGCTCTGAAACAGCCTGGGAAAAATACCCAGAGGGACCCAGGTGAAAAGGGATGGACTTGCTATTACTGTGGAAAGGAGGGGCATATCAAGAGGGATTGCCCTCAGGCAACTAAGCCACCCCCAGCTCCATGTCTGCTCTGCAAAGGACTAGAGAAGAGACTGTCCTCTGAGGTGTAGACCCCAGGGGTCAGACTCTCAAGACAATTGGGACCAAAGGTGCCCAGGGCCCCCACACAAGCCCCTACCCTAGTAATACCTGAGGAACCCTGGGTATTATTAACTGTGGAGGGGCAGTCAGTCATTCCTTTTGGACACTGGGGCAACTTTCTCTGTGCTCACTGAAGTCCCTGGTCCACTTTTCTCCCAATCCACTACTGTAATGGGACTGTCTAGTCGAGCCAAATGCTATTATTTCAGTTATCCTTTAAGCTGCAGCGGGGATTCCAGTGCTTTTTTCTCATGGGTTTCTAATCATGCCAGAGTCTCCCTCATCCCTTCTGGGGAGGGATATGCGGAACAAGGTCCAGGCCTTTGTTTTCATGAATATGGAACCTGCTCTTTTGAATTGAACAAAATGTAAATCCTATAGTGTGGACTGATGGAAAAACTATGGGTTGAGCACAAAATGCTGTTCTGTTGTTATCAAGTTCAAGGACTCTCACCTGTTTTCACATCAAAAGCAGTATCTATTAAAGCCTGAGGTTAAGGAATGGGTGAAATCTTACTGTACTGACTTCTCATGATGTAAGACCTTATAATCTAAAGTTCAGAGCAACAATGGCTCCATCTTTAAAGCTGATGTAAATCAAGGGGTGTTGAAAGCTCTAGCAATAGAATATTACTTACACTGTTCCTGGAGACCCCAGTCTTCAGGAAAGGTAGCAAAAGGCTAATGGCATTATTAAGAGGCATCTGCATAACCTAACTCAGGAAACACAAGACAGTTGGTTTGAAGTTTTACCAATACCTTTAATGAGGGCTCGAACTGCTCCCCCAAAATGGGATTATCTCAATGACAGACAGTTTTTATGCGTAGATATTTCATAGATCCTAAAGCCTTAGAATTAACTGTGTGACTCAGCTTTCAGCTTTTCAACCTCCTTATCAATTGAAGGCTTCCCATGGTGGGTTTTTCCACTTCAAGGAAAGGACTTTCTTTAAGTCTGTGAATACCTTCACCAACAACTATCATATGTGACACCTCTTCTTGATCTGATAACATCTAACAATCCTAAGCTGGACTAAATGTAACTATGGACATTATGTGACTCTTAATTTTGATTATGTTTTAACTTGGTTTAATGACTATTTTGCCTTACATCTGTAACTGTAAAATGGCATTTGTTTCTAATTGTTTGAAAGCTTTTAAGTTACAAATGTTGTCCAGGCTCCTACGAGTGCCACAGCCTTCTCTAACTATTACTTGGGGCCCCTGGATCGTAGACCCTCAATATGAGGGTTAGGAAAACATGTTGCCTCAACAACTTAAGGACAATGCCCCATCACAGAAGGAAGTAGTTATGGAATGAAAATGACGCCCCTTTCCCTTGGCAACATAATTCTCCTAAAAGAGAAGGGCAGGGGGCGGAGGTGGAATGAAAGAATCAGTTCCTAGGCAGGTTGAAAATTCTGGGGTCCCCAAGGAGGATAAAGGGGTCTGGGGCTCTTGAAAAGGAGATAGGGGTCTAGAATTCTCAAGGAGGAGGAAAGGACAAATTTGTTTTTCTACATTCCTTTAAGTAAGGATTATATAACAATAATATATCCTGCTTGAGGACAGTTTCTCCTTCTTGAAAACCTGACTAATCCTGTCATCTTAAAATGTATATTATGGGAAAAGAAAAAAAGAAAGTGAAGTCATTCAGTCATGTCCAACTCTTTGTGACCCCATGGACTGTAGCCTACCAGGTTCCTCCCTCCATGGAATTTTTCAGGCAAGAATACTGTAGTGAGTTGCCATTTCCTTCTCCAGGAGGTTATTCTGACCCAGGGATTGAACCTGCATCTCCCACATTGTAGGCAGACGCTTTCCCTTCTGAGCCACCAGGGAAGTCCATATTATGGGAGTGGGTCTAGTAAGATCTTTACAACCTTGAGACATTCTTTTGATTTATTGAAATAACCAATTTAAAAAGTATATAACTCCCTTGCTTAGACTAGCAAGGGGGCACTGTCCGTCCCTCTTCTGATGTCTATGTCAGAAGCTTTCTCTGTCCCTTTTTATACTTTAATAGAATTCTGCTACACAAAAGCTCTTGAGTGATCAGCCTGGTCCCTGGTCTTGAAGCTAAATCTTCTTTGGAGATCAGGAATCTGACATCATTCACTGTAAGTTATCACAAGGACCTATTGTATAGCTCAGGGAATTCTGCTCAATCTTATGTGGCAACCTGGATGGGAGAGGAGCTTGGAAGAGAATGGATATATCTATATGTATGGCTGAGTCCTTTTGCTGTCCACCTGAAGCTATCACAACATTATTAATCAACTGCAGTCCATGGGGTCGCTAAGGGTTGGACATGACTGAGTGACTTCACTTTCACTTTTCACTTTCATGCATTGGAGAAGGAAATGGGAACCCACTCCAGTGTTCTTAGCTGGAGAATCGCAGGGACGGGGGAGCCTAGTGGGCTGCCGTCTATGGGGTTGCACAGAGTTGGACACGACTGAAGTGACTTAGCAGCAGCAGCAGCATACTCCAATATAAAATTAAAAGTTAAAAACAAAACAAAACAACCCAGTACTCTGGGCTGTTACAGGGACTTGATGTTGCAACTGATTTACAAAGTGTGAAACTTGCAAGAGGTCTGGAAAGGTGATGATTGAGGTGACCTACTAGGGAACTGTACAATTTTTTTTTTTTAATATTAAGTAGCGATTACTTGACAGTTTTTTGTTCACAGACACAGAGGAGAAACTTAGATTAAGCAGCTTGTCTGAGGAAACCCAGCTTAGAAAGAGTAGAGGTGCTGATTGGAGGCCATACTCTTTCTGTATTATTATTCTTAGAACATGATCTTGTTAATCCTCTTTTTCAGTTCTTTTCTAAACGGTCAGTAGCTCACTCTCTTAACAGTTAAATCCTTGGAATAAAGAGAAACAAAGTTCCCACCATAATGTAAATAACAATAGATTCTACTGCCAATAACACAGTATCTTTAATTCACATCTTTCTGACTCAGGAAACACACAATGCACTCAGATTCTCTCACTCTTTTTTTCTTTCCATCTAAATACTGTAATTTTCATTATTTCCAAAGTAATATTACCATGTTTCTGCTGAATGAAGTTTAAAGTATTAACTTTGCTGGGTTTAGAATATATGTTTTCTGCTTTATTCTTTCTCCTATTGCCACAAAGATGAGAAGGGTATTAACTGTAAGGAGATAACACTTTGGTGTCCACTGCATGTAGCTTACACATTCTGGGCTCCCACAGTGATATTTGGCCTGAACTTTTTGTTAACTAAATCCCAATGTTTATACAAATAACATGCAGTAACTTTATTCTCAAGACTCCTTTATATGTATTTCTCCCTCTCTCTCTCAGTCACTTAGTTGTGCCCAACTCTTTGGGACCCTGTAGACTCTAGCCTGCCAGTCTACACTGTTTATGGGATTCCCCAGGCAAGAATACTGGAATGGGTTGCCATTTCCTTCACCATGTTTTTCAAAATTCTTCCACAGCTTTTCAGGCTTATAGCTTAAGATCTGCAGTATTATATTCTAGAGGCTGGATAGCCAACCTTCTTTAAATTTCTTTTTAAATCTTTAAAAATTGAAAGTTTGTTTCAGTAGATATCTTCCATGATGAGATAGAGGGAATGTTAGACTGTGAAACAAAAGGTCAAATTCTAGTTCGTTTCTAATACTTTTTTTTTTTTTTTGCTTTGTGACTTTCCCAGCTCAGCAGTCTATAAACTTTTATCCCTGAGGCTATTTTCAGAGGAAGTAATGTGTATCACCCACAAATTATGTTTTACCTTGGGAAGCAATTTTCAAATTAGGTAGAGCTATAAAGTTGCTCGTTTGGATGCTTTTGGTCATTGTCAGGGCATGAAGTCAGAGAAAATAAAGATCAGAGGAAGGTATAATCTAGGTAGAAGAAATATAAGGTGCACAGGGCCAATTGAAAAGGGAGTACCTTTTGGATTATCAAGGAATTTAAAGAAGGCTAGTATGACTGGTAATGGCAACCCACTCCAGTACTCTTGCCTGGAAAATCCCATGGGCAGAGGAGCCTGGAAGGCTGCAGTCCATGGGGTCGCTAAGAGTTGGACAGGACCGAAGCGACTTAGCAGCAGCAGCAGCGTGACTGGAACACCGTAAGTGAAGAGATGGGCAAGAGTTGACAATGGGAAGTAGGCAGGGGTCAGATCATATTGCACTTTGTATGTCATGGGAGAGAGTTTGGATTTTATTTTATGTGAAAAGGAAAGGTTTATACCCGGCAATGATCTGACCTGTTTTGTGTTTTCAAGTGTCTCTTCTTTAGTTAGATAGAGTATGGGTTGTAGAAGGGTCAAGTGTAAACCTAAGGAATGAATGGGAGGTTACTGCAGGTGAGAGATGCTCAGTTCAGTTCAGTTCAGTTCAGTCGCTCAGTCGTGTCCGACTCTTTGCGACCCCATGAATCATAGCACACCAGGCCTCCCTGTCCATCACTAACTCCCGGAGCTCACGCAGATTCACGTCCATCGAGTCAGTGATGCCATCCAGCCATCTTATCCTCTGTCGTCCCCTTCTCCTCCTGCCCACAATCCCTCCCAGCATCACAGTCTTTTCCAATGAGTCAACTCTTCTCATGAGGTGGCCAAAGTACTGGAGCTTCACTTTCAGGATCATTCCTTCCAAAGAAATCCCAGGGCTGATCTCCTTCAGAATGGACTGGTTGGACCTTCTTGCAGTCCAAGGGACTCTCAAGAGTCTTCTCCAACACCACAGTCTAAAAGCTTCAATTCTTCTGCGCTCAGCTTTCTTCACAGTCCAACTCTCACATCCATACATGACCACTGGAAAAACCATAGCCTTGACTAGACGGACCTTTGTTGGCAAAGTAATGTCTCTGCTTTTGAATATACTATCTAGGTTGGTCATAACTTTTCTTCCAAGGAGTAAGCGTCTTTTCATTTCATGGCTGCAGTCACCATCTACAGTGATTTTGGAGCCCAAAAAAATAAAGTCTGACACTGTTTCCACTGTTTCCTCATCTATTTCCCATGAAGTGATGGGACCGGATACCATGATCTTCGTTTTCTGAATGTTGAGCTTTAAGCCAACTTTTTCACTGTCCTCTTTCACTTTCATCAAGAGGCTTTTTAGTTCCTCTTCACTTTCTGCCTAAAGGGTGGTGTTCTCTGCATATCTGAGGTTATTGATATTTCTCCCGGCAATCTTGATTCCAGCTTGTTTTTCTTCCAGTCCACTGTTTCTCATGATGTACTCTGCATATAAGTTAAATAAGCAGGTGACAATATGCAGCCTTGATGTACTCTTTTTTCTATTTGGAACCAGTCTGTTGTTCCATGTCCAGTTCTAACTGTTGCTACCTGACCTGCATGTAGGTTTCTCAAGAGGCAGGTCAGGTGGTCTGGTATTCCCATCTCTTTCAGAATGTTCCACAGTTTATTGTGATCCACACGGTCAAAGGCTTTGGCATAGTCAATCAAGCAGAAATAGATGTTTTTCTGGAACTCTCTTGCTTCTTCGATGGGAACCTAGGGGTCTATTATTGTTTTCTTCTGTTATCTGCAACATTGGGCTTCCCTGTTGGGCATGCAATGCAGGAGATATGGGTTCAATCCTTGTGTTGGGAAGAACCCCTGGAGGAGAAAATGTCTACCCACTCCAGTATTGTTGCCTGGAAAATTCCCATGGACAGAGAAGCCTGGGTGGCTACAGTCCATAGGGTCACAAAGAGTCGAACATGACTGAGCATGCATGCACACATATCTTCAACATTAAATTTTTTCCTTCTGATTTACGGTAACTGCTTTGGATCCTTCTATCACTTTCCAAGCAGAGGAAAGGAAGAAAGGGAAGAAAGAGGGTGCATTTATTTTCTACTTAAGAAAAGAAAACTCTCCAAGTCTAGGGAATTTCCTGGTGGTCCTGAGGTTATGACTTGGTGCTTTCACTGCCAATGCCCTGGTTCAGTCCCTGGTCAGGTGCCTAAAATCCTGAAAGTTATAAGGTACATTCCCCGCCAATCCCCAAAAAAGAGTACAACTCTAAAGTTACATTTATCAATTCCACTCTTATCCCACTGTTCAAAATTATATGATCTCACATACCTGCAAGCAGGGCTTGGGGTTAGGAAACCATGTCTTTAACGGGGTGGCCCCCATGACTCAGAACTATGACACCTACGTCAATGTGACATAACTAGGGCTAAGAACTGAGAGCACCTGTGTCAACATGACTTAGCTGTTTGTTTCAGCCCAGAAGAGATAAGACTGTAAATCAATAAATAACTTCAGTATTTGCTTCAAGAAATTCTTGTAAATCAATTTGCCTGAGACAACAGTCTGCTGCTCATCTGTTCAAACAGGTTGCTTATCAAAGTATTTCAGTACTTACTAAGACCCTTCCTTCCCTTACTATCTCTGCCAATCCTGAACAGCCCAGTCTTGAACTTTGATCCCAATCACTTCCCTTCTTTGAAGAGCCTGCTTTAAATCAGTTGAGACCAGAATCCAAACTCTATAAATATCTCACTTCTAAAATCCCCCTTCTGATACCTTAAAACTTTGTCAAGATGGTATTTCTTTCTCCCTTACTGAAGTGAGTTTCAATAATCTTAGCTTTTACTTTATTAAAGCTAGTTATATATCTTAAAGTTTACTGGGATCCAGCTAAGATGCCTTTCAAGGTCACAGCATAAGACCCAGGAACCTCCCCTGACCAGAATGGTGGGGCAAGTCTTGAGTTGGATCTGAGTTCCAATTATTTTTCATTGAGCAACAAATAATAAGTTTATGTTGGATTGGCCAGAAAGTTCATTCGAGTCTTTCATACAGTCTTATGGAAAAACCCTAATGAACTTTTGGCCAACTCAGTTGAGAATTCTTTGGTTAATAATTGTATTGATGAACTCTCATCTGTGGTTGAAAGTTGCCTTGTTGCTAATTAAACCACTGTTTTGCTTGTCCCTGTCTACTTCTGTTTCTGTATGTTTTGAATTTACTACAGTGAATGTGTAGAAAGAGGATAGGTATAGATTTGATCATCTATGAAAAAAAGTTCAGAAAGTCTTGCTGGATATCCCTGTACACTTTTTACCCTGGGTCATCTTATCTAGGCATTAGGAGATGCTCCTCAGTCTTGTTTTTATATCCCCTACAACTATTTGGGTTAGTCCCATCTCCATACAGGCTGGAGTTTTGTCAGATTCTCTGTCAGGGTGATTTGTCAATTGGTTACATACTGGAGATGTGAAGTGGCACGCTCAATGCTCTTACTAATCACGACAGTACTCTATAGACTGTCTTAGTCTAAATCTAAACTTTGTTCCTCCCCTGGGTCACACCCCTTGCATGTATTTATTCTGTAACTTTAGTCCTTGTGACTATTGTACCAAATGACACAATCTCACAAGTGTCGTTTAGCATAATAAGAGCCACTTTTGTAGATCTTTAACATGAACAAAATTCACATGAGAAGTGTTATACCATGAAAAGGTAGTAAAATTCCAAACATTCAATGGCCTTTAATTTTTTGATTAGTATGCAAAAACTTTCAAAATAAATTTAGATTCTAAAATATCTTTCTTAGAAGAGTATTTGGCAAAGGCAAACAAAAAGTGTGGAAAACCTAAGGAGATTTCTTTTAATCTCCCCAAATCAAGAGCTGAAGCTACTGAGATAAACATTATTATTATCTTAAGTTGGCAGAGGAGAAAGCAGGCTTAAGGAGCAGATAACTTGTCCAGTGACTGCCAGTGTGGTATGCATAATAATGACCTCTTTTCACTCCAAAGATGTCCATGTCCTAACCTCTAGAATCTGTGGTTATGTTACCTTACATGTCTAGAGGAACTTTGCACATGTGGGTAAGGATTTTGAGATGGTGATATTAATCTGGGTTATCAAGTTGGCCTTGATTTAATCAAAGGAGTCCTTGTAAGTGAAGCAAGGAGGTAGGAGGGTCAAAGTCAGAGAGAGGTTTAAAGATGCTACACTGCTGGCTTTGAGGATGGAGGTGAGGAACATGAGCCAAGGAATGTGTGTGGCTTTGAGAAGCTGAAAAAGACAGGAGAACAGATTCTTCCCTGGAGCACCCAGAAAATATGCAGCTCTGCTCACTCACACCTTCAAGCAGGCCCAGTGGAACACATTTTGGGGTCTGACCTCAAGAAATGTGGATAAAAATTTGTATTGTTTCAAACCACCAAGTTAGTGGTGATTTCTTACAGAGAAAGTGAAAGTTGCTCAGTCATGTCTGAATCTTTGCGACCCCGTGGACTATTCAGTCCATGGAATTCTCCAGGCCAGTATACTGGAGTGGGTAACTGTTCCCTTCTCCAGGGGGTCTTCCCAACCCAGGGATCGAACCCAGGTCTGCCAAATTGCAGGCAGATTCTTTATGAGCTGAGCCACAAGGGAAACCCAAGAGTACTGGAGTGGGTAGCCTATCCCTTCTCCAGTGGATCTTCCCAACCCAGGAATTGAACTGGGATCTGCTGCATTGCAGGCATATTCTTTACCAGCTGAGCTACTTACAGTAGCAGTAGATAAATAACACAGCTTGCAAATGTTGAAGCAGGTATTTGTCTGGTTTAACAATGAAACACATATTTTCAATCAGCCCCCATAGCTCCCCCTGAATGAAAAGCACCAAACAAGCAAACCTCACAAACCCAAATGGGGCTGAAAACCAAAAGGAAGCCAAAGCAGAGGAACCAAAAGTAAAATCCAGTTTAAAAATATGTGAGTTTGTGTTGCGTGTGTGTGTGTGCGTGTGTGTGTGTGTGTGTGTGACTGTGATGGTAGTGAGGAGAAGTATGTAGTGAGGGAGCTGTTTTATTGTTTCAGGCCTCAAATACACATTGGTTTTATTGTACTCTGTTCAAAGTGTGTAACTGGAATGTTCAAGTAAAAAGTATCCAATTAAGGTAGGCACTATCCACAATTTTCGACACTACAGAAATGGTTTCTTTTGAAAAATGCCCGTATTTTTAATTGATTTGCATCTCTATTCATTGCAGGAAAGCTCTTGCTAAATTTACTGTTATTAAGTTCAAAGATAATATCAATAGAAAAACTTATTTATCATGTTTCCACATTCTCCTTTACGTCCTCCTGGTTAACAGAAGAATTTTTGACATTGGCTACTTCAGGCAGGGGGAGGTCACATGATAAACAGATTGGAAAGGAGTATATTTGGTTTTCACAACATTATATCCTTGTACACCCACAATGATACAATAACAGCCTGTCTAATTATTCAAAAGACCTTGATTGCCAGTATTCTCAAGGTTCTGTGAGACTGATGCCCGTCACCTCTGCCCTCATTCCTAGAATTGCCTGCAACAGTCTATAACCAGCACCCTCTTCACTCAAATGTCCCTGATTTCAGTTACATTCTAAAAAAGCTAGAGAAAGAGAAATCTTATCATAGATCCTACTCCATATTTATACATGCTGTTGGCCTGTCCCTTTCTCCATGACTTGTATTGATGAAAACAGATTTAGAGAATCCAAATTTCTACCAAATGTTTATTTTCATCTCTTAATTACTTATCTTTTTCTCTGGTTCCTAATTACATCTAGGAAATGATACTTGAGCAAATCAATGTATGTATCATGAGCATTATGTGTATATAAATATTTATTTATACAAAAATGTAAAAAGAAAATGTATAAATTTGTACCAAATCTTGTACCAAAAATACAAGGTTTTGGTTTAATTTAAATTTCTATAAAGACACCTGCAACTATTTTCAGTGATGGTGCTTATGTTAACACCTTGCATAAGATACTCTTTTGTGAAACTATGGTAATAAAGAGCCACATATTCTCACTAAAATAGCAAATTCTAATCCCTTTTCTGCCCTTTCTATTTTCCAACTGAAATTTTGGAAGAGTGTACATTTGCTTCTCTCTCCATGAAAGAAACAAAGCATGTAGTCTGGGGACCCTTTTCAGCACTGGGTATGGACAGCACCAGGGATGACAGTCTGTCCCAGACAGGAGTTGTTCTCCTTGGGTAAAACAGATCTGGAGGCAGGTGTTGGGAATTATAATCTTTAAGTAATCTCTTTGCTGCATTGGCCACACGTCAGAAGCTACTCTTCAAATCACTGTGAGCAGGGAGAGTAAAATGTATAAAATTTTTTTTTGGTTCAGTAATGGATGCAATTGATATAAAATTCCCCAAAGTGCAAAAATATACTTTCTAGTCAATTAATGACCTTCCACAGAGCTTGCCACGGTAACCAGCAGGCATATATTTTCTTGATTGGGCACATCAAAGCCTTTTTGTGCTAAGTAATTCCAGCCAGCATTTGGGCACAATGTGTGCTCCGTTGCTCAGTCATGTCCAACTCTGTGACTTCATGGACTGTAGTCTGCCAGGCTCCTCTGTCAGTGGGATTTCCCAGGTCAGAATACTGGAGTGGGTTGCCAGTTTCTGTTCCAGGGGATCTTCCCAACCCAGGGGTCGAACTTGTGTCTCTTGCATCTCGTGCTTTAGCAGGTGGATTCTTTACCACCATACCACCTGGAGAAGCCCCTTGGGCACTATGCTTGGGGCCATTTTAAACAGGAAAATCACCAACAAAAAGCATACAAATATAAAGAATGAGGCACTAAGCAGAGGCCCCTCAAAACACTTCTTTACAGTATAAGAAATGAAATAAGGCAGAGAATCACTTTGTTTGACTTCAGCTCTGGACATGTGCACTAGGGGGTCTCAGATTTTTTTTGCTGCCCTGTCCATATCCACAAATGAATGCCGAGCTTCTTTGAGTATTGATTTTAGAGTTACAAAGAGATTTTACCAAGTAGGTGAATCCGCAAATGTGGAATCTGTGAATAATAAGGATCAATTTCTTTAACAATATACCTTGGCCATGTCTCTTAATAGTACACAAAATAGTTCATAAAATTCTTTTAAATTGTTACATTTTATTCCATTTAGAAATGGAGCACAATGGATTCAACCAACTTCTTGTTAATCAGGATTTAGAGTATTATTTTTTGTTACTGTTATAAACAGTGCTACAAAGAGATATTCTTATAAAGTTTATTTTGCCTGTTTGTAAGTGTAACTGTAGTATATGTTTCTAGAAATTGGATTGCCAGATCAGAGTATACCTAAGTTTTCCATTTTGATATTTTTCCTTTGCTATTTTGTTACTTTTAAATCATAAAGCAACTCCCCTAGAATATTGCTTTACAGATTTTGTAAGCAAACATGTCATCTTTTAATAAGAGACATATAGCCTTCCTTTAAGAAGGAATAACATATTCTCAGGTGGAAAGTCTAACACATGAATTGATTTCTATCCTCTAGGAGAAAAGCAAGATCCTTTTGAATTAATTTTGATGCTGTGAGACAAAAATAAGTTAAAAAATAAAGAAGGTGTGTTTTGCCTCATTTCATGTTGGTTACTGGGATTTGGTAAAAGTCCAATGTGTTTCAAGCAGAACATGATGATTAATAAGTGATGACAAGGTTCAAAGGCAGTCACACACCCAGGCAGCTCCCATCTCACCATGCTTCTTTTGGCATCAGACTTATTGGTACTGGAGAATGGTAACAAGAGTTCCTTGAGTGTCCAGGGAAGCAGATATGCTGCAGTCTTCCTGTCAAATAAAAGTGTGGAAGGAGATATAGAATGACCTTGCACACATTATAGCTGGCCTGTTGAGGAATGTAAGGTTACTTATAACTGTGAGAAAAAGAGTATATTTTGGCATTACTTTTTATCAAGGCACTCTGTTTTCAACATAAACCCAAGCTGGATTTGCTAATGATATTTGACCTGAATGTTGACTTTTCCTTCGTTTGACCCATATGACTGAGAGAAAGGGGGAAATTTGGCTCTCCTTCAGGGAAAGAGAGAGCTTAATAAGATTCTCACTATACAGGGATCTGGAGGCATAAAAGGTTTGAAATTCAAGAAATGTTCTTTAGATAAGAAGCCCAAAGCAAAATGTAGAATGTAGATTTAGGTAGGTGATAAATTTATGGGCTATTTGTGCTAAGAAAAGAGTCAAATCAGAGCCAGGTTGCTGGAATCAGATGAACCACCAAAAAGAGGATGAAGTATCAGAATTAGGTCATGAGCCAGAACAGACAGTCTTGGAGGACCAGGAAGGCATTGAAGTTTTTGAAAATGAAAAAATGTCATGAAAATAAGCATGACACGTGGATTATTAACTATTGACCCTCTAAAAATGGAAAACAGTGGTAAAAGAAACCAAGGCAATTTGCATAGGTTAAAAATTTAATACAGTGGATCCACGCATTGGCTTGGAGCAGGCAATGGCAACCCACTGCGGTGTTCTTTCCTGGAGAATCCTATGGACAGAGGAGACTGGTGGGCTGTTGTCCATAGCGGTGCAGAGAGTTGGACATGACTGAAGCAACTGAGCACACATTGACTAATGAACTGTCTCATCCTTGGTGCATTTAGGTTCCTGTCAGAGTAAGAACTGATTTCTAAGTCTGACTCTCCTGGCTTCTGTAGTTGAACTGAAGCGGGTGTGTAAGGCAGTGAAGTAATCTCGAAAGCTTAAGGTACCATATTTGCTCAGTCTTGGAGAACTTCTATTATATCAATCTTATAAATTATTCTTTAACAAATCCTTCAGAATTCCACTGCCTATAGGATCAGTTATAAACTCTTGAATATGTCATAGAAGGACCATTGTTTTTATCCCCAGCCATCACTCTTGACTCAGTTTCCAGCTCTCCACCACATCTTCCTTAATCTCTAGCCACTTGAGAACATTTTAATTTTTTTCTTTCTTTCTTTTTTTTTTTTTACTGTGCCATATTCTCTCTTGCCTAAGATGTTGTGCATTCTGTCTCTTCTCACAATGCCTCGCCTCCAACACCTCCCCCTTCCTGTTGTCCACTTGGGAGACTGCCTACCAGTCAGGCATTACTCCTCTTTGAAGTCTCCCCTGACCATCTAAGGAAGCTAAGCGCTTCTCCTCTTCTCAGTATCCATAACATCTTCACAAGGCACTCTGCTAATCTCGTCCCTGTGCCATTGATAGTGATAGAAATTGAAGCTCAAATTACAGCAAAAAGACACCTGCCCTCAATATTGTTTTCCCAAGCCATGATCACTAATGGATCTTCTCCAAGAGGTTTAATTGTCTCTACTTTCTAATATAAAGTATTTGATCCCCAGTCTCATTCTCTCTGAGTGGGATGACATGTATGCATGATTTAAAAATACGATGATAGCTGAATTTATTTTTAAAGGGAAAAGGTCAATAACCTTGAATTAAATTCCATCAAATTATATATTTCTCATGTAAGAATTATTCTTATCTATCTCCAACTATATATCTAAACATCATCCAGTAATCTTGTTTACATTCCCAGTCGTAATCATTACAATAATACCTGGAGCTTGTGTGATTTACAAACTACTCAGCAATCCCCTGCTCTTTTTCTTCAAAGCAAGCCAATAGGATATTACAGACAAGAAAGTATTTTGTATCCAAAGTAATATTGTCAATGGTGGCAATGGGACTTGAACACAACTTTTCTCATCCTTTGTATCCTGATCTCTCTATTATGTTAAGTAAATTTCCTGTTGATTGCCCACATAAATTCTCAACTAAATCTCTACAAATTGAGTATTATATGGTATCATAATAAAAAAAATGAGGACTTAGAATTTTCTGTGGGCATGAAATCACTCTGAAAACTCAAGCAAACAAGAAACAGTACATTTCTCTATTTTCCATAGATGAGTTGATTCCCATATTAAGCCCAATATCCTGCCAGAGAGCATGGAATTTACTCTCAGTAAATCTTGGGCTTCCCTTCTTTTTCAAGGTTTTGTAAGAGGCCCTCCTCCTTTCCTTCCCAGCGCTAAGTGATATAAATATAGTTTGTGTGGGGGTTGAAAATATGGGTGAAGGATGTCTTACTCTGAGCTCTTCAGATCATTAGGCCTCTACTTGCAAGCTACTTTTTCAACAAACTTACTAATTTTTCTACAGACTTAAGCTTTGGAAAACCAGAAATGTTGCAGGTTACTCATTTTTTGAGTTCTTTTATGTACCTTCTTTGCTCTGAGCTGGTTCCCTGTTTGCAATAGGAAAAAAGGCAGATGAAATATGTGTGGTGAGGGGAAAAGGGAAAATACATCAGGGGGGAAAAAAAAAGACCTGTAAATCACTCAAAAATCTCAAAATCACAGTATCACTGCCAGTGTTTTAACCTTACAGTAAACCACTTTTCTGCATGATGGCTGGAGGAATAGGGTATAAGACTAGGAGAAAAATAAAATATATGCAGTGGCATAATTTTTAAGACATTTCAACCTCAAGCCATTACCTCTGAAAATATGGTTATCACATCAGATATTAACAACCACATGACTTTAAAACCTGGACTAATTGGCAAATGTGCTCATGATATTTTAATGAAAGTTTTGTCATTTAAGAAAATCTGTTTGGCTTCTGAGCTCCCATAATTGATTTTCTTTAGGAAAGAGATGAATTCTCTCTAAACACTTGATGCTCTTGTCCTATGTCAGTGTTGAACCCTAGGGCTTCTTAGTTCTACAATAAACTTGAGTTTCCTCATAAAACTTTTGGGTGGGAAGGAAACTTCCATGACAGTTTCCATGTAGGAGGATATTCTTTGTCTAAATACTTGCAACCTTGGGTCTTAACATTTATTTCTCCCCAAGGAGGTGAGGAGAGTTCTTTCATTGTTGAGTTTGGCAGAAGTGGTGGGAATCCATCCCCCATCCTACTCTCTGGGGTCAACCTGCCTGTAGAAAACAGGCCTTTTGACCTCTGCCATGAATTAAGTTTGACAGAGAAGGGCTCCATGTGGGGAGTTTTGCCTTGCTCAGCCTCTGAGTGTGTAGGTGAATTGTCCAACTCTGGGCAGACTCAAGGGAGCAGTTGCAGTTCCCTCTGAAAGCCACATTAATCTGTATTAGTTTTATCAGTAACACAGATGATTTTTTAAAATCTTCACTCTGTCAGACTTTCTGTCTTATTTCTTAATTGGTTCACCCTTTGGGTGTGGAAAAACAACAATATAATTAATTGGGCTTCTTCTAAAATATTAACTATCGCTTTGAACAAGCTCTTCACTTTCTAGAGTTAGAAGCTGTGCTTCATATGGAACAAAGCAACTGGCTGAAAAGTTCAAAGCAAAAAAAAAAAAAAGAGAAATTAATCAACTTTTCAACACATTGCCAAATAAAGATGGGTGTATTGTCTTTTATTACTTAATTGAATTTCTAAATTGAGGTCAGCTAAATCTATCATTTATTTTGTTATCATAATTTCAGTGTCCTATAGTTAAAATCATTTTGGATATTATAAAATTTTTAAGAGGCAGGCTCACTTATTTCATAAATATTTTTGAACACGGCTCTGAGCTCCCATGAATACTTATAGCCTTAAACCCAATCATTTCTTTTTCCCTTCCAGCTCTTCAAACACATTTGCTACAGTGATACCGGTTAGAATAGTGTTTGCCTTTTGGATATTTTCAATAATTCTGAAAGTGGAGAATAAAAAACTTGTCCACTCTAGATTTTGTGAATATGACTGCAGAACCATTTCAGTACTAAATAGATATAATCTTCCCCAATATTGGTAAGCTATGATCTCAAGACAGAATTTTCAGCAGAAATCCCCAATGTTATTTGGTCTTTTTTGGTACTAATTAGAAGGTGATCAGTTTGAATGAAAATAATAATAAGAATCTAATTTTATGCATTTTTCGTAGGTTTACGGATAGTCCAAATGTAGAGAACAAAGTCAATGCAGCTAGGAGGAGGTTAAACTGGTTTTCTCAATATTAACATTGAGTTAAAGACAACCAAAATTTTTATAAAGTGATTAGCAATTGAGTATGGCTATAATTTCAGACTTTGCCTATACATATATAAACTATGTATAACTTTCTTAGACTTCTCAGATTTTAATATTAGTATTGTGTTGCTTGGTCTGTGATTATAATGGGAAAATAATAACATGAATATGCAATTAAGATTGAAGGCAGGAGGAGGAGGGGACAATAAGGGATGAGATGGTTGAATGACATCACCGACTTGATGGACATGAGTTTGAGCGAACTCTGGGAGTTGGTGATGGAAAGGGTAGCATGGCATGCTGTGGTGCATGGGGTTGCAGAGTCAGACTCAGCTGAGCAGCTGAACTAAATGGACACAATTTAAATGGTTTTGTGTGGGTACTTAACTCATCTTTCCTTACTAACTTTTCACTTAGGATGACATCATTGAAATGAATTATTGGTTTGTTCAGTTATTACCTAATAGCAACTTAAAATCCTAATTTTTACAATGGCTATCTACGAAGTGAATTTTTGACTGAAGGCCTTTTTCTACTACCATCCTACCCATCTCATCATTAACTCCTTCATTACTCATCTGTTCATTTTTTTGGTAATGAGATTTTTACTTTTATAAAAATTTCTCTGATATGTGAGATCAACTATGATTATTCATTAACTATGATTAGCTCTAATAAGTTGGTAGTGGAGAAAGAGCACTCTGCCATATTCTTTAGAAATGGGTGATTTAGCAGTGAGATTTTAAAGTGTTATATCAGGCTAATAGAAGACTTGTTTGTGGCATTTAGAATATAATAGGCCTATAGAATAGGTATTTGAGTATTTGAAGATTTATAACTTTTGTGTTATCATCTAGTCAATCATTCATACACTGAACAAACATTTCTTCAGTAGCAAGTATTGCCCGACACTATTGTACTAAAGATTAAGGTTTCAGAGCCTCATGCAAATTCTCAGGTCATCTGTTTTAGTGTCCATTCCATCCAGCTATCTCTCCATCTGTCCACCCATCTATCAGTCCAATGAGTTATCCATTAATGTGTCAGTCTCTTATTCAGTATTTGTCTTTCCTGTCAAAATATAAGTTTTATAGGGAAGGTTCCAGTATTACATGCTTGTGGTGGCTCAGATGGTAAAGAATCTGCTTGCAGTGCAGGAGACCCATGTTCAGTCACTGGGTTGGGAAGATGCCCTGGAGAAGGGAATGGTAACCCACTCCAGTATTCTTGCCTGGGGAATTCCATGGACAGAAGAGCCTGGTGGACTACAGTCCTTGGAGTCACAGATAGTCAGACATGACTGAGCGACTAACACAACCTAACATAGTAATTTGAATAGGATAGCTTACTAAAGATTTGTTGACACAATGAATGAGTATGCCAAGTCTTGCACTTGGTGATGGGAAAATATCAAATTGCACACTGCCTTTGCAGTACTATATCTTAATACCTATTTAGGAAATTATAGGAAGTTGAGTCTTGTCATCTGAGCGATTATTTCCCATCTCTTTACTATGTCAATATTAATTTTCCAAGTGAAAGTAAAAGTCTCTTGTGTCTGACTCTTTGCTACCCCATGAATTATACAGTCCATGGGATTTTCCAGGCCAGAATACTGGAGTGGGTAACATTTCCCTTCTCCAGGGGATCTCCAACCCAGGGATCAAACCCAGGTCTCCCACATTGTGGGTGGATTCTTTGCCAGCTGAGCCACAAAGACCTCTTCATTAATCTAAGAATAAACAAAGCCAGTGTCTACTGTTTAATTTCATGTTTATAAAGAATGTTTTACGCATCTGACTTATTGCTAACACTTTTGCTCTTCTAATGAAGTTAATATAAATAAAATGCTTTATGTGCTAATAGCCTTTTCTTTACCCCTCCATTCTCCTTCCATCTTTCCTTCCTTCCTTCTTCCACCTAAAGTCACCATTAAACTGGAATAACTGAGTATAGTTCTGAATTCATACTTGGTTTTTAGAATATATTTGAAGGCTGTATGAAAATCTGGCTGCCATCATTTCTTAAAAGGTTTTATTTCACTGTCACATTTGTATTTATCTACTGATATTAGAGTATTGGTAAAATTCACATATCAAACAGTTAAAGGTAAATCTGTCACAGAGGTTGCACTGATCCTTAAATTGTTAGTTCAGATGTGTAAAAATTTGGCAGACCAAGCCACCTCCCCAGGACCTCCCTTGGCAATTCATAAAGCTTAATGCCTCATTGTGCACATGTTGAAAGTGTGTCTGCACTGAGGCTTGACCAAAGGACGCACCTAATGAAACACATATTTGCATTGTTTGTGTTCACATTTAGAGCTGGCCCCAAGGAATAAAGGCGTCTTTAGTGTTGTCTCCAAACAGTTTTGATTTTTCTAGTTAAAATCAAAGTGTTTCCAAGAAGCTACGATGATGTAATGACAAACATCTAAGGAAACAAAACTTTTGTTACTAGGAAAGTACCATTAGTAGAACAACCACTTGCCAGGTGTCAATTTGAATCAGATCACAGTTAGAACTGATAAAGCCTCAGGAAAAATGCTGAATTATGGGGGGTGGGGGTGGGAACTGTCCGTGTTTTGGCCTCTTTGTATCTTTGCACAATTCAGTGACTTTTCATTAATTATGTGGTCAGTGCTGTAGGCCCTGGTACCCTGAAAGAGCCTGTGACTCCTCGGAGGAAAATATAATGCAAACATTTACAAAGTATTTTCCAACCAAGTACCTGTCAGAAACATTTACTTCCTACTTAAGTCAGTGTGAAAATAAAGGAAGGCAAGAAAAAAAAATAGGGAGTTTTTTTTTTTTTCCCTGACTGGAGATCCTTGTGTGCACAATGCAGAAAATTTGAAAGGATTTGAATTGCTCGCATGCAAATTCTTTTCCTTCCTATCCCTGGAATCCACTTAGCTTATGCAAATCTGGAAATGGTATTGTAACACTGTAGACTGCCATGAATCAGAAGTAAATCTTGTTTTCTACTCTTTGTTTAAGAAAAAATGAAAACATGAAAAATGAGCATTTCTACAGCTCATCATAGAGATGAATGGATTGGGTATTCTATCCATGTTGTCAAGTGGATCAAAGGATGAAAATTTAAACCTAATTTTGATAAATAGAAAAATATAAAATGTTAAAGTTAACAAACTTTTAGGGCATTTGTATAAACAAAATAATCAGTTTGGATGATATATCCTCACTAGATAGTCACAAATATTAGCATTAATTGGAAGCCATTAAATTTCCAGAAGAAAAGAACATATATATCAGTGGTAGAGTTCTTAGCATTCTATATTTCTCTTTATAGCACTCAAGAGTTTCGTTACTTCTCTAATCTTCGGTTAACTGGCAAACTAAATAGAGGTGTGAATTTGGTCTATTTTGCTTATTTATAGTGCCTGGCACATAAAAGGATCTCAAAGTGTTGTTGAATTAATTACTATTTTGAGGATCAATTCTATTTACACTTATTGTCATAATAGTTTGTTGTTTTTCATCTTGTTTATGTTAACTCTAGACTTCTTTGTTGGTTTCTTAATTTTCTAAATTTTGCTATATGATCTATTACCCAATTCCTACCCACTCAGTTCAGTTCAGTCGCTCAGTCGTGTCCGATTCTTTGCGACCCCATGAATCGCATCACGCCAGGCCTCCCTGTCCATCACCATCTCCCAGAGTTCACTCAGACTCACGTAAATTGAGTCGGTGATGCCATCCAGCCATCTCATCCTCTGTTGTCCCCTTCTCCTAATGCCCCCAATCCCTCCCAGCATCAGAGTCTTTTCCAATGAGTCCACTCTTCTCATAGCTGGCCAAAGTACTGGAGTTTCAGCTTTAGCATCATTCCTTCCAAAGAAATCCCAGGGCTGATCTCCTTCAGAATGGACTGGTTGGATCTCCTTGCAGTCCAAGGAACTCTCAAGAGTCTTCTTCAACACCACAGTTCAAAAGCATCAATTCTTCGGCGCTCAGCCTTCTTCACACTCCAACTCTCACATCCATACATGACTACTGGAAAAACCATAGCCTTGACTAGATGGACCTTTGTCAGCAAAGTAATGTCTCTGCTTTTGAATATACTATCTAGGTTGGTCATAACTTTTCTTCCAAGGAGCAAGTGTCTTTTAATTTCATTGCTGCAGTCACCGTCTGCAGTGATTTTGGAGCCCCCCAAAATAAAGTCTGACACTGTTTCCACTGTTTCCCCATCTATTTCCCATGAAGTGATGGGACCAGATGCCATGATCTTCGTTTTCTGAATGTTGAGCTTTAAGCCCAACTTTTTCACTCTCCTCTTTCACTTTCATCAAGAGGCTTTTTAGCTCCTCTTCACTTTCTGCCATAAGGGTGGTGTCATCTGCATATCTGAGGTTACTGCTATTTCTCCCAGCAATCTTGATTCCAGCTTGTGTTTCTTCCAGTCCAGCATTTCTCATGATGTACTCTGCATATAAGTTAAATAAGCAGGGTGACAATATACAGCCTTGACGTACTCCTTTTCCTATTTGGAACCAGTCTGTTGTTCCATGTCCAGTTCTAACTGTTGCTTCCCAACCTGCATACAGATTTCTCAAGAGGCAGGTCAGGTGGTCTGGTATTCCCATCCTCTTCAGAATTTTCAACAATTTATTGTGATCCACACAGTCAAAGGCTTGGCATAGTCAATCAAGCAGAAATAGATGTTTTTCTGGAACTCTTTTGCTTTTTCCATGATCCAGTGGATGTTGGCAATTTGATCTCTGGTTCCTCTGCCTTTTCTAAAACCAGCCTGAACATCAGGGAGTTCATGGTTCACGTATTGCTGAAGCCTGGCTTGGAGAATTTTGAGCATTACTTTACTAGCACGTGAGATGAGTGCAATTGTGCGGTACTTTGAGCATTCTTTGGCATTGCCTTTCTTTGGGATTGGAATGAAACTGACCTTTTCCAGTCCTGTGGCCACTGCTGAGTTTTCCAAATTTACTGACATATTGAGGGCAGCACTTTCACAGCATCATCTTTCAGGATTTGAAACAGTTCAACTGGAATTCCATCACCTCCACTAGCTTTGTTCATAGTGATGCTTTCTAAGGCCCACTTGACTTCACATTCCAAGATGTCTGGCTCTAGATTTGTGATCACATCATCTTGATTATCTGGGTCGTGAAGATCTTTTTTGTACAGTTCTCCCGTGTATTCTTGCCACCTCTTCTTAATATCTTCTGCTTCTGTTAGGTCCCTACCATTTCTGTCCTTTATCGAGCCCATCTTTGCATGAAATGTTCCCTTGGTATCTCTAATTTTTTTGAAGAGATCTCTAGTCTTTCCCATTCTATTGTTTTCCTCTATTTCTTTGCATTGATCGCTGAAGAAGTCTTTCTTATCTCTTCTTGCTATTCTTTGGAACTCTCCATTCAGATGCTTATATCTTTCCTTTTCTCTTTTGCTTTTCACCTCTCTTCTTTTCACAGCTATTTGTAAGGCCTCCCCAGGCAGCCATTTTGCTTTTATGCATTTCTTTTCCATGGGGATGGTCTTGATCCCTGTCTCCTTTATAGTGTCATGAGCCTCATTCCATAGTTGATCAGGCACTCTATCTATCAGATCTAGGCCCTTAAATCTATTTCTCACTTCCACTGTATAATCATAAGGGATTTGATTTAGGTCATACCTGAATGGTCTAGTGTTTTTCCCTATTTTCTTCAATTTGAGTCTGAATTTGGTAATAAGGAGTTCATGATCTGAGCCACAGTCAGCTCCTGGTCTTGTTTTTGTTGACTGTATAGAGCTTCTCCATCTTTGGCTGCAAAGAATATAATCAATCTGATTTCGGTGTTGACCATCTGGTGATGTCCATGTACAGAGTCTTCTCTTGTGTTGTTGGAAGAGGGTGTTTCCTATGACCAGTGCATTTTCTTGGCAAAACTCTATTAGTCTTTGCCCTGCTTCATTCCGCATTCCAAGGCCAAATCTGCCTATTACTCCAGGTGCTTCTTGACTTCCTACTTTTGCATTCCAGTCCCCTATAATGAAAAGGACATCTTTTTTGGGTGTTAGTTCTAAAAGGTCTTGTAGGTCTTCATAAAACCATTCAACTTCAGTTTCTTCAGCATTTCTGTTTGGGGCATAGTCTTGGATAACTGTGATATTGAATGGTTTGCCTTGGAGACGAACGGAAATCATTCTGTCGTTTTTGAGATTGCATCCAAGTACTGCATTTCGGACTCTTTTGTTGACCATGATGGCTACTCCATTTCTTCTGAGGGATTCCTGCCCACAGTAGTAGATATGATGGTCATCTGAGTTAAATTCACCCATTCCAGTCCGTTTAGTTCGCTGATTCCTAGAATGTTGATGTTCACCCTTGCCATCTCTTGTTTGACCACTTCCAATTTGCCTTGATTCATGGACCTGACATTCCAGATTCCTATGCTATATTGCTCTTTACAGCATCAGACCTTACTTCTATCACCAGTCACATCAACAGCTGGGTATTGTTTTTGCTTTGGCTCCATCCATTCCTTCTTTCTGGAGTTATTTCTCCACTGATCTCCAGTAGCATATTGGGCACCTACTGACCTGGGAGTTCCTCTTTTGGTATCCTATCATTTTGCCTTTTCCTACTGTTCATGGGGTTCTCAAGGCAATAATACTGAAGTGGCTTGCCATTTCCTTCTCCAGTGGACCAAATTCTGTCAGACCTCTCCACCATGACCCACCCGTCTTGGGTTGCCCCATGGGCATGGCTTGGTTTCATTGAGTTAGACAAGGCTCTGGTCCTAGTGTGATTAGATTGACTAGTTTTCTGTGAGTATGGTTTCAGTGTGTCTGCCCTCTGATGCCCTCTTGCAGCACCTACCATCTTACTTGGGTTTCTCTTACCTTGTGCGTGGAATATCTCTTCACAACTGCTCCAGCAAAGCACAGCCGCTGCTCCTTACCTTGGACGAGGGGTATCTCCTTACCACCACCATTCCTGACCTTCAACGTGGGATAGCTCCTCTAGGCCCTCTTGTGCCTACCCACTGCTACTGGTCATTTGTTAGGTAGGCCGCATGTCCTCGGTTCAACTAATTATCACTCTTATAACTTCAAATAGTAATCTTAAGTGTATACATAGTATATTTCCTAATTTATAAATTTCTGAAATTAAACAGTAGACACTGACTTTATTTCCAAAGATGATTAAATTCTCCACTTCTTTTTCCTTTTTTTAGCTCCATTTTTCCTGTTCATACTGTAACTTATTCATTTGTGAGTTTTTTATTTGAATATGTTGGTTGCCTAGATTGGCTTACACATTTTTCTCTCCAGGAAATGTCTGATTGTCTGTCTGTCTATCTAATTTCACAATCCCTGAATATTTGAGACTGTCTGTTTAATCCCTTCAAATATGATTAATAACTGGACTGATGGAATAGATAATTTTGTCAAAAGACTTTTCTCATCACAACTTTGTTATCTGAGATTACTGAGAATATTCAGGCCAGTCATATTTTCCTTCTCTGATTAGTAGATGATCTCTTTTTTCCCTATTAGGCAAGGTTTTCTTCTTGCCCCTTGAAGCTAAAGACTATCATCATTAAGATATATCTTCTTGTAGCTCTTTTTGTGTGTGTATGATAGGGAGGCCCATTCAACTGTAGATATGGGGCCACCTTAGTTTCTTGTATTTTTTTTTTTTCCCTTATTTAACAGTGCATTTTGCTTCATTTGTACACATCTCTTCTTTAGACACATCAAATAACTATATGTCAACTCATTTGTTTGTCTTCAATATTCTTCACCTTTCTGCAAAATTCTACTTCTCTTATATTTATCTTTCTGGGTTTTTTCTCAGAATATCATCCCTGTCAAAATAGTATATATTCTCTTATTCTCTATAAAGTTTTTATCCCTTCCAAGTAAAGTCTGCCACTGCATTATTATCCACTGGATTTCTTTGCTCAGTCAATAGCTGTTTGATCAGTCAGTACCTGCTTTATCTTGCTTTCTTGCTGAATAACCCATTCTGAAACTTCTATTTCAGTGTCCACATCTGCCTTTATATCTTTGATAACATGAATCAGTTATATTAAAATTTCTTCTGTTTTCTGGAATAATGAATTAAGTTTCTCTTAACCTACCTTTCTTCATGGACTCTCTTTCTCCTTCCCCACACCCAATACACACTGTAACTCATCCCACCATACCTTTTAACTGTCAAATAGTTTTATATTTATTTTGTTTAACTCATCTTACAATAGAGACAGTTTCATTGAACTGTTATATATTCTATTTCCCTATTATCCAAACCCTTCTCTTAAACTGGAATGAGGCTGGATATTGACAGTTTATATCATTTGTTCAGTATCTTATCTGTGTAATATGTTGGAACAGTACTTTAAGCTATGGATGATTATTTGGAAATGATTTTCTCTGGGCTTCTCTACAATTGTCTGCATTTAAGAATTGCCTTTATAAATTGCTGACATACAATTTGAATCAGAGAAAGTTTCTTAAAGTTTTCCATAAAATCTCTCTACTCAGCCACACTGCTCTTATTGGTAAGATTGTTATTTGATTATTTTAAGTCAAGTTGGCCATAGCTATTTCACTCCATTGGATTTTGTTTTGGAGTAACTTCTAAACTACTACTGTTTCCCATGCTTGGTGTTAAAAAACAACAGTGTTCCCCTTAAAACTGTTTCCTACCTATACTAATTTACCCACTTCTCAGATAAAATTTTTGCTTTTGGTAAACAATGGAATAACATGGACAATATTTAACCTCCCATCAAAAACAGCTAGATAATAAAATAATATGAAAGTTTTTTTATATTGGAAAACATCCAGGACAATACTGTGATTTTGGGGACTGGGTAAGGAAACAAGGTTAACCCTAAAATCAACTCTGCTTTCTCTTTGGAAGCACCATCTAAACCTTAGATCAGGGAAAAGGATCCCAAAATAGATCATGGTTGAAAGTTGTGGGGGTAGATGTTGAAAATAAGAACATAGAACAAGTGTTCCATAAACCTACCCAAGTGCCCTATTGATTCTATTCTGAATATTAAATTGAACATGTGAAGGATGAAACTCCATAAGGTTGGACAAAGAAGTATGTGTGATCTGTGAGCTGTTTTCAGATCTTGCACAGTGGAATTGAAAGATATTTAATTTTCCAGTAGCCAGAGTTGTTAGTCCTCATTAATCACTCAAGGCATTCGCTCGACATCTGAAAAGTTATTCCTTAGAAATGTGGCTAAACATTTCATAGAGTATAAGCTATTATATAAGTACTATATACTTATATAAAGGTATATAGTACTTCTCTAGAAGTACTCCCAAAAGTTAAAGTAAATCTTCAAAGGATCAAGCTTAACTTTAAATAACAAAACTGATAAGCAGAACAATAATCAACACCTTTTAAAGGTAGTGAACAAAGACGAAACATTCAACCACATAAAGTTTACAGTGTCTGATTTTCAAAGAAAAGTTTCTCAATATGCTGATAGGTGAGGCACTTTAACATAACATTGGATGAGTATATAGAAAAAGATCTACAATTGAAAAATGAAGGGTTTACCAGTGTGTTATTACAAATGTACTCAACTACATAAAAGAAAATATGATAGTTGGGAAATGTAAGATATTATAAAGAACAAAATAAAATAAAGCAGGAAAAAAATAATATCTAAGATGAAATAGTCACTGATGGTATTAGTAGAAGGCTAGAAACTTCAGAAGGAAATCAATGAACTTAAAATCCTAGCAACAAAAACTGCAAAATCAAGCACAGTGAGAAAAAAATTGTGAAAAAAATAATGAAGAGATCTTTAGTGAATTGTGTGACAAAATTGTGTAATAAGACTCCATAAAGGGAGAATATCAGAAAAAAAAAGATTTAAAATGTCATATAGTATAATAAATACCTGAACCTAATAATACTAAAACTTTCATTAGATGTAAATAATCTAAACACTTTATTAAAAGTAAGAGATTGTTAAATTGGATGAAAAATCCCAGTTGAACTGTTCTCAAGAAACTCTCTTTATATATAAAGAAACAGCTAGATGAAAATTAGAGGGATGAAACAAAATATACAAGGTTAACAATAAATCTTAGAAACATTGACTTCACAACAAGGGATGAAGAGATGAATTTCAAATGATAGAAGGTCAGTTTATTAATTAGACATGTGTGTTTGTGTGTGTGCTCAGTTGCTCAGTTGTGTCCAGCTCTTTGTGACCTCATGGAGTGTAGCCTGCCAGGCTCCTCTGCCCATGTGAATTTCTCAGGCAAGAATACTGGAGCGGGTTGCTGTTTCCTTCTCTAGGTGATCTTCCTGACCCAGGGATCGACCTGCATCTCTTGCGTCTCCTGCATTGGCAGGTGGATTCTTTACCACTGTGCCACATGGGAGGTCCCATTTAATTAGTTAGACTTAGTAATTCTAAATATGTGTACAATTAACAATAGAGTTTTAAAATGCGTGAATTAAATACTGACAAACTGAATGGAAAAATAGCTAAATCCACAATTATATTTGGAAACTACAACAGTCTTCTGCCAGTAATCAATAGAAGAGGTAGAGAGAAAATCAGTAAGGATATTGAAGACTAGAACAACATTGTCACCAACTTGACCTAACTGACATTATACAGTATTTCACCTAGCAATTGCAGAAAACACGTTCATTTCAAGTGTGCATGGAAACATTCTTAAAGTTAGACTATATGCAGCTATTTGAAAAGTCTCAATAAATTTAAAGGCAAATCCATAAAAAGTATGTTCTTTGCTCATGATATAATTAAATTAGACATAATAAGATACCTTGTTTTTCAGGTAAGTAGTGTTCAATTCTTTGCAACCCATGGACTGTAGCATGCCAGGCTTCCCTGTCCTTCACTATGTCTCAGAGTTTGCTCAAACTCATGTCCATTGAATCAGTGATACCATCCAACCATCCCATCCTCTGTTGCCCCTTTCTCCTCCTGCCCTCAGTCTTTCCAAGCATCAAGGTGTTTTCCAGTATTCTAGGAAAGCGCCAAATACCTAGAAATTTAAAAATGTTTCTCTAACTAATGAGTCAAAAAAGAATCACAGGGGAAATAAAAATATTTAGAAATGGGAAAAAGTAAAAATATAAATATCTGAAATTATAGGATGAGAAATTTTAGAGCTTTAAATATTTATAGTAGAAAAGCAACAAGGTCCAAAATAAATTACCTATGTTTTCAACTTATGAAGCAAGAAAAGAAAGGGCAAATTAATTTCAACCTCAATAGAAGTAGAGGTGTAAAAAGAAATCCATGAAAGAGAAAATGAAAAGACTCAGTGTCAACAAAAGCTTTGAGAGTGATAAAATAGAGAAACTTCTAGCCAGATTAAAGAAGGGAAAAGAGGAAAGACACACACCACCAATATCATGAATGAAAAGGTGTAACAGAGATTCAACAGATCTTGTAGAGATAAAAGGAAATATTATGAGCCACTGTATATTAATAAATTATAACACCCTCATGAAATGAGCAAATTCCTTAACAGACACAAATTACCAAAATTGACTCAAGAAGAAATAAAAATCTAAATAGCTTTATAACTATTAAAGAACTTGAATTAATAACTAAATTCTTCCCACAAAGACAATTGCAAGATAGATGCATTCGTAAATTCTATCAAACAATCAAACAAACAGTAACACCAATTTCACCAAACTCTTTCAGAAAATAGAGCAGGAAGCAATTCTTTCTAGCTCATTTTATAAGGGCAGCACTTACTCAGATGTGAAAATCTGCCAAAGACATAAAAAAGAAAACTAAAAACTTTTAAATCCTAGCAAATCAAATTCAGTAAAAACAAAACAAACAAACAAAACCACGGTTGATAATATCAAGTAATTGACCAAATAATGTTAAATCAGGAATTTAATTTTGGATTTAGAAATATATTTCACCACATTAAATGAAATAAAGGAGAAAATCCATATGATTCCCTAAATAGAAGCAGGGAAAAAATAACAAAAACTTAACCAGTTTGTGAGATAAACTATCACCAAATTAAAAACAAAAGAGACTTTCCTCAATCTAATAAAGAGCTTTTACAGAAAAATGTAGCAGCGACCCCATTCTTAGTCATCACATTGAATAATTTTGCTCTAAAATTGGTTAAACAGCAAGATTGTCCTTTCTCTTCACTCTTATTCAACATTTCAGCGATAACATATAAAAAAAAAGACATTCAGATTGAACAGGAAGAAGCAAAGTTATCTGTTAATAAAATTGTTGTTTAAAAAACACTAAAAAATAGTCACCAAAGCTATTGCATTTAATAAATAGGTTTAACAACATTAGAGAGCAGTAAGTTAGTATCATTTACTAGCAGTAAACAACTGGATATAAAATCAATTGAGATAGACACAAATTTTTGACATAGGACAAAAATGCACAAACCATAAAAGTGTAAACTGATAAAGGTGTTTTAGTTAAAAAAATTCTCACAGAAGATAGTTAATATAATGACAGGTAAAAAATATTTCAACACATGTATCTGATGAAGGATCTGTGTCCAGAATATGTACAAATTCTTACTACTCAGTAGTAAGTTGAGCCAATTAAAAATAGGCAAAAGATTGAAAATACTTATAAAATACTATATACAAATGACTAATTATCACTTGGAAAGTTGCTCAACATCATTAGCCTTCTAAAAAAAATGCCACAAATTCCATTACATACCTATAATAATGATTAAATGAGAAGGTATAATATGTACCTATGTAAAAACTTGGCCAGACACATTCACATTTTTCATGATGCCCTTCTTTGGAAAAATATCTCAAATGTTCTTCAGTTGTTGGATGGATAAGCAGATGGCTGTGTATATATACAATGGAGTACTACTCAGCAGTATAAAGGAATAAACACACTGATATATGCAGCCATATGAATAAATCACAATTAAATCCTGCTGAGCTAAAGAAGTCAGATTCAAAGCCTGATATAAAATTTTCATTTACATGAATCTCTGCAAAAAAGGCAAATCTAATCTAGAGTGAAAGGAAGTTGGTCAGTGTTTACCTGGGGCTGGGGGCAGAAAGAGAAGGATTGTTGGCAAGGGGTACCTGGAACCTTTTGGGGTTATGGAAATGCTCAATATCTAGACTCTGGTTAAGGTTACCCGAGTGTACAACTTTGTCAAAAGTCATTGACATGTACACCTAAAATGGGTGCATTTCATTTTATGTCAAGAAGACTTAAGATGCTGTCCTTAAGTGTATTTGTAGGGACAAGGATCAGTAAATTTTCTGGAGGGGGAGAATATAAGTGGACTTATTTATAAGCATGCACAGTGCAGACTAGGAACTCTTAAAAATGATTCAGTGGCATTGTAGGGTGTGGAGGTTGGAGCTGTAGCAATTTATACAGGTGGATTACAGAACCAGTAAATGGTGATGTGGTAAAAAATCTGATGTGACCTCATTCATTTCTGCAGGCCAGTAAGGTCTGATGATATATGAATTACATCCAAGGGTACAAAATCCTTTCTTTTTTCCCTTAAGGTAAAAAAAGCAGTAGTTAATAGATTTTTGAGTGTAATCTAATTGTGGTCCTCTCTGGAAATAGAATAATAAATGTATTACATTTCTTGAAGCATCTGTAGTGTGTTATAAATTTAATCTGCACAAATACCTATGATTAGTAGGATAATAAAAATAATTTGGAATGGTAAAGCAATATATTGAAAAGTCTATTACAGAACCATAATTACAGAGCTAGAAAGAACCTAAAAATATCAAATCTAATTTATTCATTTCAAATATAGTGCTAGCAGGCTCACTGGGAGTGGTGGTGGTGGTGGATTGAATCATGGTCCTTGATTTTTTTTTAAAAATCTTTCTGTCTGGGCCCTTTGACATGTGGATTTTTCAGTTTCTCACATAAAAGTGAAGTGTATTCCCCAACCATTGGCTTCTGCATTTGGCCATGTGATTTGCTTTGGGTAATAGAGTAAGGCAGAAGTGACAGGGTGCCAGTATCAGGCCTTGAGTAAATTCGGAGTGGTTCTGTTGTGTTTCTGTTACTCCCATAAAGAGAACATGCCTCAGTTAACCTGAGGAAGTGGATGAGACAGTTGAGCAAACTTGCCCCAGTGGAGCTGTCTCATCTAAGCCAGCTCTAGAATAGCAAATCCCTAGGCCACCTTATATAATTCGCTGGTCGATATAGGTGTGTGCATGTGTTAACTCTGGCTTTCCAGGAGGCTTAGCTGGTAAAGAATCCATGTGCCAATGCAGAAGATGCAAGTTCAGTCCCTGGGTCAGGAAGATCCTCCGGAGAAGGAAATGACAACCCACTTCCGTATTCTTGCCTGGGAAATCCCATGTACAGGGAGCCTGGCAGACTACAGTCCATGGGGTCGCAAAAGAGTCAGATATGATCGAGTGATTGAACAACAAAGCAACCTGCAGAAACGATGTCTTATCAGTGCTTCCTCATTACTTTTCCATTGTCTAATAAAATAAGTTATTTGGAGAGCATCTGAGGTTGGTATAACATAGGCCATAGGGTTAGAGTTCAGTTCAGTTCAGTTGCTCAGTCATGTCCAACTCTTTGCAACTCCACAGACTGCAGCATGCCAGACTTCCTTGTCCATCACCAACTCCCACTGGAGAAGGGAATGGCAAACCACTTCAGTATTCCCTTGAGGACCCCATGGACAGTATAGGGTTAGAAGTGCTCAGTAAACTCTAGTGTTTCTCTATTAAATGGAGAACAGACTTTTACTAAAGTATATAAGAATTGAAAGCCCAAAGCGAAAAAAGTAAAAAACAAAAGCAACTTGGCTTTGATGTATGTTTAATCTATTAGAAGGTAAGTATTTTCAGGTGACTTTTAGCCTGGACTTGGAGGAGGCCTAAGAAGTCAGTGTAAAGCATAGGAGACCTTAGCTAGGTCAGCTCAAATAACCCCACTGTAGACTGAACTAAGCACAGAAAATTCAATACACTAAAGAAATGATTTTAAGAAATCACAAGTTTTCTGATCAGACAGAATAAAGTATCTCTGATTTAAATAGTGGGCTTCTTTGATTGGCCAGAGGTAGAGAGTCCACCTGCTAATGTGGGAAATGTGAGTTCGATCTCTGGGTCGGGAAGATCCCGTGGAGAAGGAAATAGCAACCCATTCCAGTATTCTTGGCTGGAAAATCCCATGGACGGAGGAGCCTTGCAGGTTACAGTCTAGAGGGTTGCAAAGAGTCGGACATGAAGTAGCGCGCGTGCGCGCCCCCCACCCCCACATACATACATACATGTTTTTAAAGCTGCTATTCTGCTGCTGCTGCTGCTAAGTCACTTCAGTCGTGTCCGACTCCGTGCAACCCCATAGACTGCAGCCCATCAGGCTCCGCCGTCCCTGGGATTCTCCAGGCAAGAACACTGGAGTGGGTTGCCATTTCCTTCTCCAATGCATGAAAGTGAAAAGTGAAAGTGAAGTCGCTCAGTCGGCTATTCTGCTACTAATACTCTTTATGTCTTATATATTCTACATTTGGCATTCATTTTTTATTTTTTACCGCTCCACCTGGAAGCCCCTTTAAAAGCATATAAAGGTTAATCCTTACATATTTGAAATCTGACTTCAGTAAAGCAAAGGGAAAGGAATTTTGCAGTCAACAAAACTGACAAGGAAAAAAAAAAAAATAGTCCACAGTCTAGTGAATCTACCAGGAACCCTGCATCGTTAAGTCTTGGAGAGGGCAATGCTGACATCTCAACAGACTGACAGTGGGTAAGATGAACTAAGATCTCTGAGTGAGGCGGAAGTTAGGGAATTAAGGGTACAAAGGGGTAAGCCTCAGTGGGCGTGGCTAGCCACTGTGCTTTGGGCATTAGGGAACAAAACTGACAGGAGCTAGCTAGAGCCAACAACATGACAACAAGAACAGAAAGGCATTTGTGGAGGAGATACAGAGTTCTCTTGTACAAAACTGGAGATGGTGGAGGACAGTCTGTTCTTCAGCAGGACTCATGGCTGGTCCGTGCAGCTGCTCTGAGCCTCATGCTTCCCAGGTCTCATGGCCTCTTGCCTCTGATTCTCTGCCTGTTTGCGTCATTCTCCATTCTTTGCAGTCTAGCTTTACCCTCTCCTCTGTGATCTTAGCAGATAATGCTAACCTCATTTTCACTGTTTTTGCATGATCTGCTTGAGTAGACTGTCAGGTTGACTAGAATCTCAAATTGGAAAATTCCAGGAAATATAATTTCATTCGTTTACTTTTCAATGCTGTGCCCACTTCCAGTCTATCCACTATGCCCAGAGAGGATATCTGCATAGTCAGATTGTATAGACAGACTGCTAGGGACTCTGCAGGTCAGGTACCATAGGAAGAAAGTTGTCGTGGGGTGGGAGGCATTGTCTGAGGTGTTTCCCTAGTATTTCTCTTCGGCTGCGCAACAGAAAAAATAACATTCTTCCCACGTAGTCACAGATGTTCTTGACTGCGTCACTCCACCATTTTGTAATACACAACAATCCACAGGCCTGGGCAGCTGTAGTCCAGAGGAAATGCTGGCTTCTCTGGTGACTCAGTTGGTAAAGAATCCACCCACCTGGGTTCGATCCCTGGGTTGGGAAGATCCCCTGGAGAAGGGAATGGCTACAAACTCCAATATTCTGGCCTGGAGAATTCCATGGACTATATAGTCCGTGGAGTTGCAAAGAGTTGGACACAGCTAAGCAGCTTTCACCTGCATAGAAGGAGAGGAGTAGAAGAGAAAGCTGTCATTAAAAAATTCCTACTAGCAAAGGGGGCTAAGCTGACATTTCCAAAATATTTCATGGAATTGTGTATCCGAAGGATAAATAGCGTGATGAAACAGGCACACAGCAAAGTAAATGAAAGGATCACTGTTCATTGTAGTAATCTGTGTTAATTGGTTCATAAACATGAACTCTGTTTTTTCCTTTGTTGAGTGAAGATTTGGGGTAGGGTGCTCTTTGGAGGTGGTAAAGACACTGCTTTATATATTTGTAATCAGTGCTAGGACATGTAAAGGAGCTGTAACCCACTGCTCTAAGGTTCATCTTTTGTATGTGTGCATGCTCAGTTGTGTCCAGCTCTGTGCAACCCCATGGACTGTAGCCCACCAGGCTCCTCTGTCCATGGGATTTCCCAGGCAAGAATACTGGAGTGTTTTGTCATTTGCTCCTCCAGGGGATCTTCTGGACATATTGATCAAACCCATGTCTCATGTCTCCTGCAATGGCAGGTGGATTCTTTAACACAGGCACCATATGTGAGCTTTGGTTTGCTACAAGACTTCTCAAGAATTCTTAAAAGGCCATAAGCAGGGATGTGAGTTAAAAGCCAGATTTGGACCATGTGTGCATGCCTGGTAAGTTGCTTCAGTCATGTCTGACTCTGCAAGCCTATGGATTGTAGCCCACCAGGCTCCTCTGTCCATGGGATTTTCCAGGCAAGAATACTGGAGTAGATTGCCATGCCCTCCTCCAGGGGATATTTCCAGTCTGGGGATCTTCCCAATCCAGGGATTGAACTCAAGTCACTTATATCTCCTGCACTGGCAGGCAGGTTCTTTACCACTTTTGGACTATAGGTAAGAGAAGACTTCAGTTTCTTAGCAGCAAATTTGGATACAAGTGTATATTGTCACCCTGCTTATTTAACTTATAAACAATACATCATGAGAAACGCTGGGCTGGAAGAAGCACAAACTGGAATCAAGATTGCTGGGAGAAATATCAATAACCTCAGATATGCAGATGACACCACCCTTTTGGCAGAAAGTGAAGAGGAACTAAAAAGCCTCTTGATGAAAGTCAAAGTGGAGAGTGAAAAATTTAGCTTAAAGCTCAACATTCAGAAAATGAAGATCATGGCATCTGGTCCCATCACTTCATGGGAAATAGATGGGGAAACAGTGTCAGACTTTGTTTTTGGGGGGCTCCAAAATCACTGGAGATGGTGACTGCAGCCATGAAATTAAAAGATGCTTACTCCTTGGAAGAAAAGTTATGACCAACCTAGATAGCATATTGGAAAGCAGAGACATTACTTTGCCAACAAAGGTCTGTCTAGTCAAGGCTATGGTTTTTCCAGTAGTCATGTATGGATGTGAGAGTTGGACTGTGAAGAAAGCTGAGCGCTGAAGAATTGATGCTTTTGAACTGTGGTGTTGGAGAAGACTCTTGAGAGTCCCTTGGACTGCAAGGAGATCCAACCAGTCCATTCTGAAGGAGATCAACCCTGGGATTTCTTTGGAGGGAATGATGCTGAAGCTGAAACTGCAGTACTTTGGCCAAGTCATGCGAAGAGTTGACTCATTGGAAAAGACTCTGATGCTGGGAGGGATTGTGGGCAGGAGGAGAAGGGGACGACAGAGGATAAGATGGCTGGATGGCATCACTGACTCGATGGACGTGAGTCTGAGTGAACTCCAGGAGTTGGTGATGGACAGGGAGGCCTGGTGTGCTGCGATTCATGGGGTTGCGAAGAGTTGGACACAACTGAGCGACTGAACTGACTGAACTGATACTATTCATCTTCTTATTGGCCTTAATCTTGGGGCATTATTGCGAATAAAAATGTGGAGATAGTGGAGACTATTTACATTCCATCTTTAGAGATCTAGGTGTTTTGTTGCTTGCTTGTTTGGATTTATTTGTTTTCATTACATACAAGCTGGATACTTGGAAAGCCCTAGTAATGATCTCAAAGTTGGATCCTTTTAGTTATTTCTACTCTAATAGCCAAGCATCTACCTTCTTTCAGTCAGTTCATTAAACTTTTTTTGCAATGTGTTAAGTAGGGGAGAGTGATTTATTAGCAAAGATAATTCTGGAATTTGACAGATAAACTCCCAAATTTCAGTCTAACACAGTAGAAGTTTCTAACTCTCAAGTCTAGTTGATTGCCAGTGGAGAAGACAGTCATTCAAGAACTTAAGCTAATTCTGCCATCTTAAAATATTTGCTTGCAGGGACTTCATGGGATTGTATCTCCAACTAATAGATGTGGGAAGAGAGAGATGATTGGTCCTGAGGGCTTTGCATTGCCTCTTCCAATTGAACAGAATTCAGTCACGTTACAAGGAAGGAAAAGTTTAGTTGTGTGCCCTAGAGGAAAATCACATTAATTTGGTCAGTAGCAAGCCACTCTCTGCAACTGTTCAATCAGTAGTCTTTTTTGGTGACCAGGTATCTGTGTTACTCTTTTCCCCACACATGGAGATTACCCAGAGTCCCACTTTGCTTGTCATCTTCATCAGACTAAAGTTTGGCATCTTCGTTCAATGACGTTAGAACTAAAGGCAAGTTATCTCATCCATCTTTTCTCCCACATAACCAGCAACAGATAATAGAAATCAAACTCCTATGTAGAAACAGAAAAAAGTGGTAGAAATATGGCAATAATTGGTTCATAAAAGTTACAAAATTTTATCTGAAGAGTAAGGAAATGTCCTTGATTAGAACCTGATTCTGCTCCTTTGGAGAAAATGCTTTGTTTGCTGTTCTCTATGAACTTAGGATCCATCTTTTGAGGATGCTTTCTTTTAAATTATCCTTCATCGTCACATCTAAAACTGACACTGAAGATTATTCTCTCTCGTGGCCACATAGTTTTTAGACTATTTCCTGCTAGTGCAAATTTGAGAACCCCAAATTTACATTAAGCTTGATACAGATAAAGATTAATTAAGTCTGGGATTTGCTTTGGGAAATGCAATTCCATTATAAGTTTAGTAGGCTGCTGATGTACTTGCTTGAGTAGGTTTCATATATCAATGACCACTAGCCAATTCTTTCCTAGATATAATACCCAAGCTTGATTTATATCTTCTTGCCCTCATGCCTCCTTCTCAGTTTGTATCTGGCCACTTTAATGCCTTCTGAAAGAATAGATGGGATGGCTACACTCTGAATCTGATCATTCTTGTAGGGCTGAATATTAAAGGATTTTTATAGCTCAATTTTTTTTTTCAGTCTTAACTCTTCTTGGGGTTTGAAATAGACAGTGCTTTAACTGTCAAGTCTCCAAAATTTTGAACTCTATTCTTCCTCCATCTCCTGCCTAGATTCAGAGGATTTAACAAAGGAATCAAAATTAGGCATAGTAGAGCTACAGATGGATGGGCTTCCCCTGGGGGATCAGCTGGTAAATAATCTGCCTGCAGTACAAGAGACCAGGGTTCCATTCCTGGTCTGGAAATATCCTCTGAAGGAGGGAATGGCTACCCATTCCAGTATACTTAAATTCCATGGACAGAGGAGCCTGGCAGGCTACAGTCCATGAGGTCATAAAGAGTTACTGGTGTCTAGAGTTTGTTTCCCAGTAAGTGTAGGATATCTTCTTAAACAGATCTTTGCTTGAGTGAGAAATAATCTTTTAGCATGTTAAGCCTGAGAAATTTTGATGTTTGTCACAGCAGTTAGCCTCTATTTACTGATTACATGGGCAAAAAATGGAATTTTCTTACCATAAATTTATTGATCTAGACATCAGCCATCTCTATGTATATGTTCTATTCTCTCTATTCAGCATAAAAAAGCCTGGAATAGAGTTTATCTCTTTCTGGTTTGGTATACTCAAATTTCTGAGAGTTACCAAATAATGTTTCCTATTCTTCCTGTTTAGTTCCAAACAGTGTAAGCTGCCAGCTTGGTGCAGGGGAAATCCTTGTAGCTATGCTGTTTTGGCTCAGCCAATATGACACTTTCTCTTAGAGCCTGTTGCAGGAGAGGCAACAGGTATTTCCTGGTATAAGTGTGTGGTAAGGATTCAGAGGTATTTTATAGAAGGCAAAATTAGAAAATATAGAGAAACCTTGAGACTAGAAAGTCATCAGGAACTGGAAAAAAAATGCATAAACAAAGCAGTCTATGTTGCGATTGCCTGGTCTTTGCCTTTCTTGCTCTCTGCATGTCAGCTTTAGTTCTGTCTTCTCCTGACGATTTTCATGCAGTTCTTCATCTGGCTGCCCTGCAGTTCCAGAGTTTCCATTACTTCCATCCAAGTGAATATCTCAGACATGAAAGAATCTCTCAGTTCCAATTCTCAGATCCTAGAGTGAGAATCCTATCAGTCTCAATCATTTCAGCTCAGTCATATCTGACTCTTTGCGACCCCATGGACTGCAGCATGCCAGGCCTCCCTGTCCATCATCAACTCCCAGAATTTACTCAAACTCATGTCCACTGAGTCTGTGATGCCATCCAGCCATTTCATCTTCTGTCATCCCCTTCTCGTTCCACCTTCATTCTTTCCCAGCATCAGGGTCTTTTCTAATGAGTCAGTTCTTCGCATCAGGTAACCAAAGTATTGGGGTTTCATCTTCAGCGTCAGTCCTTCCAATGAATATTCAGGACTGATTTCCTTTAGGATGGACTGGTTGGATCTCCTTGCAGTCCAAGGGACTCTCAAGAGTCTTCTCCAACACCCCGATTCAAAAGCATCAATTCTTCGGCACTCAGCTTTCATTATAGTCCAACTCTTACATCCATCCATGACTACTGGAAAAACCATACCTTTGACTAGAAGGACCTTTGTTGGCAAAGTAATGTATCTGCTTTTTAATATGCTATCTAGGTTTGCCACGGAGAAGGCAATGGCACCCCACTCCAGTACTCTTGCCTGGAAAATCCCATGGACGGAGGAGCCTGGTAGGCTGCCGTCCATGGGGTCGCTAAGAGTTGGACACGACTGAGCGACTTCACTTTCACTTTTCACTTTCATGCATTGGAGAAGGAAATGGCAACCCACTCCAGTGTTCTTGCCTGGAGAATCCCAGGGATGGGAGAGCCTGGCGGGCTGCTGTCTATGGGGTCACACAGAGTCGGACATGACTGAAGCGACTTAGCAGCAGCAGGTTTATCATAACTTTTCTTCCAAGGAGCAAGCATCTTTCATTTTCTTGGCTGCAGTCACCATCTGCAGTGATTTTGGAGCCCCCCAAAATAAAGTCTGCCGCTGTTTCCACTGGTTCCCCATCTATTTGCCTTGAAGTGATGGGACAGGTTGCCATGATCTTCGTTTTCCGAATATTGAGTTTTAAGCCAAATTTTTCACTCTCCTGTTTCATGTTCTTCAAGAGGCTCTTTAGTTCCTCGACACTTTCTGCCATAAGGGTGGTGTCATCTGCATATCTGAGGTTATTGATTTCTCCCAGCAATCTTGATTCCAATTGTGCTTCATCCAGCCCAGTGTTTTTCATGATGTACTCTGCCTATAAGTTAAATAAGCAGGGTGACAATATACAGCCTTGATGTACTCCTCCGATTTGGAACCAGTCTGTTGTTCCATGTCCAGTTCTAACTGTTGCTTCCTGAACTGCATAAGATTTCTCAAGAGGCAGGTTAGGTGGTCTGGTACTCCCATCTCCTTCAGAATTTTCCACAGTTGGTTGTGGTCCACACAGACAAAGGCTTTGTCATAGTCAATAAAGCAGAAGTAGATTTTTTTCCTGTAACTCTCTTGCTTTTTCGATGATCCAGCAGATGTTGGCAATTTGATCTATGGTTCCTCTGCCTATTCTAAATCCAGCTTAAATATCTGAAAGTTCGCAGTTCACTTACTGTTGAAGCCTGACATGGAGAATTTTGAGCATTACATTGCTAGCATGTGAGATGAGTGCAATTGTGTGGTAGTTTGAGCATTCTTTGGCATCGCCTTTCTTTGTGATTGAAATGAAAACTGACCTTTTCCAGTCCTGTGGCCACTGCTGAGTTTTCCAAATTTGCTGGCATATTGAGTGTAGCACTTTCACAGCATCATCTTTCAGGATTTGAAATAGCTCAACTGGAATTCCAAACCTCCACTTGCTTTTTTGTAGTGATGCTTCCTAAGGCTCACTTGACTTCACATTCCAGGATGCCTGGCTCTAGGTGACTGATCACACCATCATGATTATCTGGGTTGTAAAGATCTTTTTTGTATAATTCTTCTGTGTATTCTTGCCACCTCTTCTTGATATCTTCTGCTTCTGTTAGGTCCATACCATTTTTGTCCTTTATTGAGCCCATCTTTGCATAAAATGTTCCCTTGGTATCTCTAATTTTCTTGAAGAGAGCTCTGGTCTTTCCCATTCTGTTGTTTTCCTCTATCTCTTTACATTCCACTGAAAAAGGCTTTCTTATCTCTTCTTGCTATTCTTTGGAACTCTGCATTTAAATGGGTATATCTTTCTTTTTCTCCTTTGCCTTTGGATTCTCTTCTATTCACAGCTATTTGTAAGGCCTCCTCAGACAACCATTTTGCCTTTTTGCATTTCTCTTCCTTGGGAATGGCCTTGATCCCTGACTCCTGTACAATGTCACGAACCTCCATCCATAGTTCTTCAGGCACTCTAACAGATCTAATACCTTGAATCTATTTCTCTCTTCCGCTGTATAATTGTAAGGGATTTGATTTAGGTCATACCTGAATGGTCTAGTGGTTTCCCCTACTTTCTTCAACTTAAGTCTGAATTTGGCAATAAGGAATTCATGGTCTGTGCCACAGTCAGTTCTGAATCTTGCTTTTACTGACTGTATAGAACTTCCCCAATTTTGACTGCAAAGATTATAATTAATCTGATTTCAGTGTTGACCATCTGGTGATGTCCATGTGTAGAGTCTTCTCTTGTGTTGTTGGAAGAGGGTGTTTGCTATGTGCAGTGCATTCTCTTGGCAAAACTCTATTAGCCTTTGCCCTGCTTCATTCTGTACTCCAAGGCCAAATTTGCCTATTACTCCAGGTGGAGAAGGCGATGGCAACCCACTCCAGTACTCTTGCCTGGCAAATCCCATGGACGGAGGAGCCTGCAATCTATCGGGTCGCTAGGAGTCAGACACGACTGAGCTACTTCACTTTCACTTTTCACTTTCGTGCATTGGAGAAGGAAATGGCAACCCACTCCAGTGTTCTTGCCTGGAGAATCCCAGGGACAGGGGAGCCTGGTGGGCTGCCATCCATGGGGTCGCAGAGAGTCGGACACGACTGAAGCAACTTAGCAACTTAGCAGCTTAGCCAGGTATTTCTTGACTTTCTACTTTTGCATTCCAGTACCCTATAATGTGGAGAAGGCAATGGCAACCCGCTCCAGTACTTTTGGCTGGAAAATCCCATCGATGGAGGAGCCTGGTAGGCTGCAGTCCAAGGGGTTGTGAAGAGTTGGACATGACTGAGGGACTTCACACTTTTCACTTTCATGCATTGGAGAGGAAATGGCAACCTACTCCTTGTTCTTGCCTGGAGAATCCTAGGGATGGTGGAGCCTGGTGGGCTGCCATCTATGGGGTCACACAGAGTTGGACATGACTGAAGCGATTTAGCAGCAGCAGCAGCACCCCCTATAATGAAAAGCACATCTTTTTTGGGTGTTAGTTCTAGAAGGTCTTCAGAGAACTGTTCAACTTCAGCTTCTTCAGCATTACTAGTCGGGGCATAGATTTGGATTACTTTGATACTGAATGGTTTACCTTGGAAATGAACAGAGATCATTCTGTCATTTTTGAGACTGCATCCAAGTACTGCATTTCAGACTCTTTTGTTGACTATGATGGCTACTCCATTTCTTCTAAGGGATTCTTACCCTTGGTAGTAGATATAATGGTCATCTGAGTTAAAGTCACCCATTCCAGTCCATTTTAGTTCACTGATTCCTAAAATGTCGACGTTCACTCTTGCCATCTCCTGTTTGATCACTTCCAATTTACCTTGATTCATGGACCTAACATTCCAGGTTCCTATGCAATATTGCTCTTTACAGCATCGGACCTTGGTTCCATCACCAGTCACATCCACACCTGTGTGTTGTTTTAGCTTTGGCTCCATCTCTTCATTCTTTTTGGAGTTAGTTCTCCACTGATTTCCAATAGCATATTGGGGACCTACTGACCTGGGGAGTTCATCTTTCAGTGTCCTATCTTTTTGCCTTTTCATACTGTTCATGGGGTTCTCAAGACAAGAATACTGAAGTGGTTTGCCATTCCCTTCTCCAGTGGACCACGTTTTGTCAGAACTCTCCACCATGACCCATCCGTCTTGGGTGGCCCTACATGGCATGGCTCACAGTTTCATTGCATTAGACAAGGCTGTGGTCCATGGGATCAGATTGATTAGTTTCCTTTGATTGTGGTTTTCAGTCTATCTGCCCTCTGATGAGAAAAATAAGAGGATTATGTAAATTGTTCTGATGGGTAGGGCCATGTTCAGTGAATCTTTAATCCAATTTTCTGTTGATGGGTGGGGCTCTGTTCCCTCCCTATTATTTACCTGGGGCCAAACTGACAGAATGTGGTCCACTGGAGAAGGGAATGGCAAGCCACTTCAGTATTCTTGCCTTGAGAACCCCATGAACAGTATGAAAAGGCAAAATGATAGGATACTGAAAGAGGAACTCCCCAGGTCAGTAGGTGCCCAATATGCTACTGGAGATCAGTGGAGAAATAACTCCAGAAAGAATGAAGGGATGAAGCCAAAGCAAAAACAATACCCAGCTGTGGATGTGACTGGTGATAGAAGCAAGGTGCGATGCTGTAAAGAGCAATATAGCCTAGGAACCTGGAATGTCAGGTCCATGAATCAAGGCAAATTGGCAGTGGTCACACAAGAGATGGCAAGGGTGAACATTGACATTCTAGGAATCAGCGAATTAAAATGGACTGGAATGGGTGAATTTAACTCAGATGACCATTATGTCTACTACCGAGGGTAAGAATCGCTTAGAAGAAATGGAGGAGCCATCATGGTCAACAAAAGAGTCCGAAATGCAGTACTTGGATGCAGTCTCAAAAATGACAGAATGATCTCTGTTCATCTCCAAGGCAAACCATTCAATATCACAGTTATCCAAGTCTATGCCCCAACCAGTAACGCTGAAGAAGCTGAAGTTGAACGGTTTTATGAAGACCTACAAGACCTTTTAGAACTAACACCCAAAAAAGATGTCCTTTTCATTATAGGGAACAGGAATGCAAAAGTAGGAAGTCAGGAAACACCTGGAGTAACAGGCAAATTTGGCCTTGGAATGCGGAATGAAGCAGGGCAAAGACTAATAGAGTTTTGCCAAGAAAATGCACTGGTCATAGCAAACACCCTCTTCCAACAACACAAGAGAAGACTCTACAAATGGACATCACCAGATGGTCAACACCGAAATCAGATTGATTATATTCTTTGCAGCCAAAGATGGAGAAGCTCTACACAGTCAACAAAAACAAGACCAGGAGCTGACTGTGGCTCAGATCATGAACTCCTTATTGCCAAAATCAGACTTAAGTTGAAGCAAGTAGGGAAAACCACTAGACCATTCAGATATAACCTATATCAAATCCCTTACGATTATACAGTGGAAGTGAGAAATATATTTAAGGGACTAGATCTGATAGAGTGCCTGATGAACTGTAAAGAATGCAGAGTTCCAAAGAATAGCAAGGAGAGATAAGAAAGACTTCCTTAATGATCAATGCAAAGAAATAGAGGAAAACAATAGAATGGGAAAGACTAGGGATATCTTTAGAAAATTAGATATACCAAGGGAATATTTCTTGTACAGATGGGCTCAATAAAAGACAGAAATGGGATGGACCTAACAGAAGCGGAAGATTCAAGAAGAGGTGGCAAAAAGAACTCTACAAAAAAGAGCTTCACGACCCAGATAATCATCATGGTGTGATCACTCATCTAGAACCAGACATCCTGGAATGTGAAGTCAAGTGAGCCTTAGGAAGCATCACTATGAACAAAGCTAGTGGAGATAATGGTATTCCAGTTGAGCTATTTCAAATCCTAAAAGATGATGCTGTGAAAATGCTGCACTCAATATGCTAGCAAATTTGGAAAACTCAGTGGTGTCCACAGGACTGGAAAAGGTCAGTTTTCATTCCAATCCCCAAAAAAGATATTACCAAGGAATGCTCAAACTACCACACAATTGCACTCATCTCACATGCTAGCATAGGAAAGTTCAAAGTTCTCCACACCAGGCTTCAACAGTAAGTAAGCTGTGAACTTCCAGATTTTCAAGTTTGTGTTAGAAAAGGCAGAGGAACCATAGATCAAATTGCCAATATCTTCTGAATCATCAAAAAAGCAAGAGAGTTCAAGAAAAACATCTATTTCTGCCTTATTGACTATGCCAAAGCCTTTGATTGTGTGGATCACAATAACTGTGGAAAATTCTGAAGGAGATGGGAATACCAGACCACCTAACCTGCCTCTTGAGAAATCTTATGCAGGTCAGGAAGCAACAGTTAGAACTGGACATGGAACAACAGACTGGTTCCAAATCGGGAAAGGAGTTATGTCAAGGCTGTATATTGTCACCCTGCTTATTTAACTTATAGGCAGAGTACATCATGAGAAACTTTGGGCTGGATGAAGCACAATTGGAATCAAGATTTCTGGGAGAAATATCAATAATCTCCGATATGCAGATGACACCACCCTTATGGCAGAAAGCAAAGAAGAACTAAAGAGTCTTTTGAGGAATGTGAAAGAGGAAAGTGAAAAAGTTGGCTTAAAACTCACCATTCAGAAAACTAAGATCATGGCATCTGGTCCCATCACTTCATGGGAAATAGATGGGGAAACAGTGAGAGACTCTATTTTTTGGCGCTCCAAAATCACTGCAGATGATGACTGGAGCCATGAAATAAAAAGACGCTTGCTCCTTGGAAGAAAGGTTATGATGAACCTAGACAGCATATTAAAAAGCAGAGAGATTACTTTGCCAGCAAAGGTCCATCTAGTGAAGACTATGGATTTTCCAGTAGTCATGTATGGATGTGAGAGTTGGACTATAAAGAAAGCTGAGCGCAAAGATTTGATGCTTTTGAACTGTGGTGTTGGAGAAGACTCTTGAGAGTCCCTTGGACTGCAAGGAGATCCAACCAGTCCATCCTAAAGGAAATCAGTCCTGAATATTCATTGGAAGGACTGATGTTGAAGCTGAAACTCCAGTACTTTGGCCACCTGATGCAAAGACCTGACTCATTGGAAAAGACCCTGATGCTGGGAAAGATTGAAGGCAGGAGGAGAAGGGGACGACAGAGGATGAGATGGCTGGATGGCATCACCGACTCAATGGACATGAGTTTGAGTAAACTCTGGGCATTGGTGATGGACAGGGAGGCCTGACATGCTGCAGTCCATGGGGTTGCAAAGAGTTGGACACGACTGAGTGACTGAACTGAACTGAAATATGGTGGAAGTGCTGTAGAAAATGGTGACCTCTTTCAAAAGGTCCCTTGCACGCAGTGCTTCACTCAGTGCCCCCAGCCCTGCAGCAGGCCCCTTTTGACGCAAGCCTCCACCAGAGACTCCTGGACTGTTATGGGCAAGTCTGGGTCAGTCTCTTGTGGGGTCACTGCTCCTTTCTCCTGGGCCCTGGTGTGCACAAGGTTCTGTTCGTGTCCACCAAGAGTCTGTGTCCCTGACTTGTGTAAGTTCTGGCCACTCTATGGTGGGGTTAATGGCGACCTCCTCTGAGAACGCCTATGCCATACCCAAGTCTGCTGCACCCAGAGCCCCCGCCCCTGCGGCAATCCACTGCTGACCCATTCCTCCACAGAGACACTGAAACACAGTTTTGTCTCAGTCTCTGTGGGGTCTCTGGGTCCTGGTGTGCACAAGGTTTTCCTCAGCCCTCTGAGCATTTCTGGCATATCAGTCTGACTTGGTCCAACTCCAATGTCCATCTACAGCTTGTATGCTGAAAGGTAGGTCACATAGTACGAACGTGGTAGCAAGAGGTCCAGCCCTTTGAAATGTCAGGGAAATTCCCAGAAATAAAAAAAAACAGTAGGTTACAGACCAGACAGATACTTTGTAAGATTTACATGCTCATCAGCCACAATACCCAGGGAACTGTTACACTCATATTCAATCTGGGATGATGACTGAGGTCTACATTTGAGAGAAAACAATTGTCCCATTATATGCAAATAAGTAGCTATGGAATTGGAGATCCTCTGGTGTGGTAAAAAATATTCGATTTCAATTTAAAGTCAGTCAACCTGGGATCCCAAAGAGTCAGACACAACTGAGCGATTGAATGATGAACAATGAACCTGGGATAAGTTATGGCTTTGCTTATGCCCAAAGCATGGCATTAGACAAACCATTTAACTTCTCTGGGTCTCATATTTTAGTGTTTGAAATTGGGTTAAGGGTCTCTTGGTTTCTTTTGTAGATTTGCTAGGCCCTAACTGGTTGTTTTGATTATGTAGTTTGATAAATACTAACTGTTGCTGTTCAAATGGTGATAGTTTTACTTTTTAGGCCTCAGGCTGTCTTTCTAACAAACTGAGTGAACAAATGTATTCCAAACACCAAGTTCATTAACCTTCTACCAGTCCCTATACACTAATTTCAGTGCAACAGGATCTTTCCCAAACAGGCACTAGTTTCTAAACAATCCAATGTGGAAAATCTATAAATTAAGCCTTAATTCATTATTAAAGCCATATTTGCTTAGATCAAACAACTCCCAAGTCTGAGAGCCTTATCTGCCACAAATGAGATTTGCCTAAATGTGTTTTTAATCACTTTGTTTTCCCTGTACCATAAGTGTCTTATCTAACCTAATCATTGTTGGTACTGATCCATGGAGCAGTCAAATAGCTTCTTCCACTGTATGTTGATAGCACTCAAGGACTCTTTGATTATGTCTCCATACTCTTTCAAAAGGATCAGGGGTGAAGTTGGTGAAGTTAGTGGTTTGCCTTGTTGTTCAGTTGCTAAATCCTATCCAGCTCTTTGTGACACCATGTCCCAGCACTCCAGGCTTCCCTGTCCTTCACTATCTCCATGTGTTTGCTCAAACTCAAGTCCATTGAGTCAGTGATGCCATCTAACCACCTCGCCCTGTGTCACTTCCTTCTCCTCCTGCCCTCAATCTTTCCCAGCATCAGAGTCTTTTCCAATGAGTCAGCTCTTCACATCAAGTGGCTGAAATATTGGAACTCCAGCATCAGTCCTTCCAATGAATATTCAGGGTTGATTTCCTTTAGGATGGACTGGTTTGACTCCATGGTGTCCAAGGGACTCTTAAGAGTCTTTTCCAGTACCACGGTTTGAAGTTATCTATTCTTCGGCACTCAGTCTTTTTTATTGTCCAGCTCTCACATCCATACATGACTACTAGTAAAACCATAGGCTAGACTATATGGATCTTGGTAGGCAAAGTAATGTCTCTGCTTTTTAATATGGTGTCTAGGTTGGTCATGACTTTCCTTCCAAGGAGCAAGCATCTTTTAATTTCATGGCTGCAGTCACTGCCCACAGTGGTTTTGGAGCCCCCCAAAATAAAGTCTGTCACTGTTTCCATTTTTTCCCCATCTATTTGCATGAAGTGATGGGACCAGATGCCATGATCTTCATTTTACAAATGTTGAATTTTATGCCAGCTTTTTCACTCTCCTCTTTCATTTTCATCAAGAGGCTCTTTAGTTCTTCTTCGCTTTCTGCCATAAGGGTGGTGTCGTCTGCATATCTGAAGTTATTGATATTTCTCCTGGCTATCTTGATTCCAGCTTGTGCTTCATCCAGCCCAGGATTTTGCATGATGTACTCTGATATAAATTAAATAAAAGGGTGCCAATATACAGCCTTGTTGTACTCCTTTCCCAATTTTAAACCACAATTCAGCAATATTTACAACATTCACAATGTTGTGCAACCATCTTCTCTCTACTTCTAAAACAGTTTCACCATTCTAAGTGAAAATCTTAGAAAGAGTTAGAAATATCATTTTCAATCATTTATGACTTCAAAAAATGTGGTAGGTATTAGACCCACCAGTAGATATTGTTATTTTACAAGCTATTTAAATGTGTAAATGTTATCATGTCATAATACATAAAATATTTTTGCAACTGTATTTCAGTATAAGTAGTTTCCTTTGTAATCCTATATAGTTTATTTTATGCTTTAAGTTAATTTATTGTTGGGGTATTCATTGATTTACAATGTTGTATTTTGGAGCCCAAATGGTTTGAGTTGTGCAGCTTTAATTCTCCAATCCAGCCAGTTTACTACCAACTTGTTGACTACCAACGTTAACCTGAACCAGCTATTTGAGTTCCCCATTTTCCACTGTTATGGCTGAAGTTTGCATATGGTTATCCTTGCCTCTTAAACTCCATGTCTTGCCACTAGATTCAGGATATTTTATTGTTTATTATTGCTTAACTCCCTATACTTTCCGAGCAAGCCCATACAGATTGTTTTATCATTTGTCCTTGTAATCCTTTCTCCATACTTTCTACCAAGTGGACACCTAAAATTTTAAATACCATGCTTCTGTGAAGAGTTGCAAATTAAGAAGAGTGATATATTAACCCTTCTTTGTGTCTCAGCCCTTCAATACTTATCTCAAAAATGCCATTCAGCAAAATGTACTGCAATGATTTATTTTCATGTTTAACATTTCACTAGATCATATGGACTGTCGAGAGAAAAAATCAATCATTTTTTAGTATGTACCCAGTCCCTACCAGGTTATCTGGCACTTATAGGATGCTCAAAATATTCTTGCTGAATAAAGAGATAATAATCTTTGTTCAAAATTCCTGAGAATTACGGTGTCAACTCCAAGCAAACATGTTTTTGACAAGAAAAAACAAAATCCCTTAAGAAATTAGGATGTTTAGATTTAAATTTTATCCAAGCAATCTTTCCTTCATCTATACTCATTGAATCATAGCACAAATTTTGATTGGTGGGTTTAAAGTTGTTGCAAGTATTAAATATTTGGAAAATAGTTGAAAGATTTTGTCATCTGGTAATCAGTTCTGTGAGTAACTAACATTGTATGGAACAACTGACGCTTGGACTTTTACCTAGATGTTTGGGAATAATGGCAAGCACAAGCACTGCTCCTACACAGCTTTGCATATACAGCTCATCCTCTGTGCCATGATTCAACGTTTTCTCATGGAAAGAAGAAAAGAAGTCTAGCTATTTTTGACAACTAGCATATATAAGGAACATGAACCTATAAAATGACAGGAAATAACTTTTTTTTTCTTGCTAGTATTAAATAAGTAGAATAACAACTGAAAAAAGTGTGTGTGTGTATACGTGCGTGTGCACATGCGCGCATGTGTTAGTCGCTTGGTCGTGTCCGAGTCTTTGTGACCCCATGGACTGTAGCCTGCCAGGCTCCTCCGTCCTTGGGATTCTCCAGGCAAGAATACTGGAGTGGGTTGCTCTTTCCTTCTCCAGGTGATCTTCCCAACCCAGGGATTGAACCCAGGCCTCCTGCACTGCAGGCAGATTCTTCACTGTCTGAGCCACCAGAGAAGTCTAGCTGTTTTTGACAACAGCATATATAAGGAACATGAATCTATAAAATTATAGGAAATAAATTTTTTCCTTGTTAATATTAAATATGTAGAATAACAACTGAAAAAAAGTGTGTAGTAGGGTTCTTTCTAGAATGAAAGAATGCTTGACAATTTTTAAATGTTGTATTTTATTAGTAGACAGTAGTGGTTGTCTCACCCATATTTCAACATTTCTCCTCTTACGGGCAAACAAAATAGAACATTTTCTTTTGACTTTTTAACCCTTTAGGTAACACGTACTTCTGCTGTCCTGATTAAACATTTAGAAGACTACTCCTATAGATCATCAGTGTGCTCTGCTATTTTGGCTTGTAACTTGTAACTGTGATTGCATAAGTATTTTGTGCTTAATTCTAGCTCTTTCATGGTAAGTTTAACTGTATTAGTTACAGATTTGAGTTAATAATTCTTTAAATTGCTCAGAAAAATGACTGATTCCCCCAAATTATAATTTAGGGACAAAGGCCAAGGTACTTTAGCATGAGGTGTTGTACTTAGGATCTTCTGAATACTGTAAGTGTAAAGGAATGTTTTGTTTAGTTCCTGTCTGTATAGGCCTCTGAAATGGTCCTACCTTGCTGCATTTCTATGTTCTTTTGTAGTGCTGATGATCTAAAAGTTGCTTTTAGGTGTTTGGCCAAGTGAAAATACATTCTATTGGTGCATTGGTCCATTCAGGCTGCTGTAAAGAAGATGGCATAGATAGATGGCTTTAGCATCCAACATTTATTCTTTACAGTTCTGGAGGCACAAACGTTCAAGATCAGAGTGTTAGTAGATTTGGTGTCTGATGAGGAGCCTCTCCTGGTTCATAGATGGTCATCCTCTCACTGTGTCCTCACATGGGGAAAGGGTAAGGGAACTCTTTGGGGTCTCCTTTATAAGGGAACTAATCTCATTCACGAAGGCTCTACACTCATGACCGGATCACCTGGCAAAGTCCCCACCTCGTATTGCCATTATATTGGGAGTTAAGATTTTAACATACAAATTTTGGAGGGGGGGCATAAACAGTCAATCCAGTAGGTGATAAGTCATGTATTAATTATATTTACTGAGTTAGTTGAGGAAAGCTTAAGGAGTAAGGGCCTGGTTCCAGAATTTCCTTAACTATTATGTTGTTTATTTTTTCTGAGCTTTGTATACAACTAAAGAAATACAGTATTGAGCTTTTCTCTTTTTTAGTTGAATGTTTTACAGAGTCTTACTGTCTCAGTTTATATGGCCTTTCACCAGTGTCATGATCTAGGGTGGGAAGAGCAGGTGAGGTGGGTACCTAAGGGAACCCAGATTATATTCAGCCATGAAGGACAAAGCAGATTTGGTGTTCTATTCTAGACTTCAGAGGTTTTTAATTAGGGAAGAGATCTGTTCTAGGTTAACCACCACTTTGTGGCTTCAGCAATGTAGATGTCCTCGGATGACACTTATGGCTGAAAAGATTCATTCCTGAGTGTTCTTCTTTATGCTCCTTGTAGTTTTCACTATCAACTGCAGTCTTGGCTGCTAAGAGTGCTGTCAGCAGGTACTTTGCCTGGCGAATGCTCCTTTCAGTTCAGTGGCCTTGTGTTACCTCAAGGAACCCGAACTGCCTATAGGGCAATTGCCATAGGAAATAAGACTTGAATGCCAGAGGAAAAGGAGAATGTATTATAATTGCCATCTGTGGCCCTTCATTTTACCTCCATATTTTTTTCCCTGTGGCAGGTAACTAATAAGGATATGACTGAATGAGTACATTTTATTTAGTTAGTTATTCATTTATTTGTGGCTGTGCTGGGTCTTCGTTGCTCTGCGGGCCTTCTCTGGTTGCAGCGCTCGGGGCCTCTCCTTGCAGTGGCTTCTCTTGTTGTGGAGCACTGGGTCTGGGAGCATGGGCTTCAGTAGCTGTAGGGCCTGGGCTCTAGACCACAGGCTCAAGAGTTGTGGCAAATAGGCTTAGTTGCTCTGTGACATGTGGGATCTGCCAAGATCAGGGATCGAATCTGTGTCTCCTGCATTGGCAGGTGGATTCTCCACCACTGAGCCACCAGGGAAGCCCCAAGTACACTTCTTGTGAGAAAAACTTTGATGAAGTTCCTAGGTATAGAATCAGGGCTTTCCTGATAGCTTAGCCGGTAAAGAATCCGCCTGCAATGCAGGAGACCCCGGTTCAATTCCTGGGTCAGGAAGATCCCCTGGAGAAGGGAAAGGCTACCCACTCCAGTATTCTGGCCTGGAGAATTCCATGGACTGTATAGTCCATGGGGTCGCAAAGAGTCAGACACGACTGAGCGACTTTCACTTCACTTATAGAATCAGTGAAAACATTAAAGACTGTCAAGTTCTCTCTTATTTTCACCCATGAGAGATTCAGAGAATGAAATTCTTCTAGATAGAATACTATTAAATTGTAGTATGAAAGTTGGTTTATCTCTCGCAGAGGTAGCTATTTAGAGAGAAACTGACCAACTAAAGAACATTCTTTCAAGTCATGCTTGCAGAAGACCAAAACACTAGTTAGGAACAAAGAGATGAGCCAAAATATTTAGGTCAAATGTAGACACACTCACACACACATCAAAACATAGAACCTGTGTCCTAAAACAATGCCTCCTGCATTTTTCACATCATGGCACACGCACAAAATGATAGCATTCATATAGCACAGTCAGATAAAACGGTCTGGCTGCTGGCTGAAGTAGGTGACTGTGACAGGATTCTGAAAAGGTGGAGGATGGGACTAGTTAAGAAAGGTTACATGCTTATATGGCACTTCGGAATAGACAACCAAAAGACAGTAAATACAGTTTATGAATATATCCATAGGGAAACAAATTTGTCTCTTTGAAATGTTCTTTTCATTAACAACACGTATTTTGGGTTAGCTCTCTAAAATGAGTACGTCACTCTTGAGAGGCTCCTCCTGTCACCCTTGTTTGCACTAAATAGTTCAACAATCATCAAGATACAAGCTAGCAGGAGGCTGTGCATGAGATGAGGTTTAGGGGCATAAAAGTAGCCATGTTCCCTCAATTTGGAAGATAGCACAGTAATTTTCCACTTAAATTTCTGTCTGTGAGTCAATTTCGTGTCAGTGGTTTTTGCTGCGTTAACACTGTAGTTGTTTCAGGTTTGTACTGCCAGCCTCCCTTTCCTTTCATGAATTAGATACTTAATTTCATGAATTAGATCCTGCAATTGTGCAGCACCTTTGAGACTGTATCTTAAAGGGAATTTTCTGTTTTCCAAGACAAGTTTCTGAAGCGCCTCTCCTTGTTCAGGTAAGTATTCCTTACAGCTGTATTGATTTGGGTCTAATTACTTGACCCAATTGGTGTCATTTCTCTGTATTAAGGCTCCTTTATGGCTTTTGTCTCAGGCTTTTAGTCTATGCTTCATTAATGATGTTTTCTAAAGGTTACAGACATTTTCTATTGAAAAAACTCTTCCTTAATTCATTTTTAAGATTTGCAGGTATATTTTCTAAGCATTAAATATGATAGTATCATTAATACTACTAACAGGATATTAGTGAAAAGTGAAAGTTGCTCAGTTGTGTCTGACTCTTTGCAACCCCACGGACTATACAGTCCATGGAATTCTCCCGGCCAGAATACTGGAGTGGGTAGCCTTTCCCTTCTCCAGGGGTTCTTTCCAACCCAGGGATCAGACCCAGGTCTCACACATTGCAGGTGGATTCTTTACCAGCTGAGCCACAAAGGATATTAACAGGATATTAACCGAGTGTCAATGCACTGGACAATCTAGAGTACACGGAGAGAAATATTCTCTCTCTACAACCAGCAAATTTTGTAGGAAACATTATCTTCTTATCTCCCATTTAGTTGAGAAAATGAAACTTTCGGCTGGATGGAGAGGAAGCTCTAACATTTCATGCATAGTGATTATTTCTTCAAATGTCTGTGGTGTGAGTAGGCCAGTTGCTGTGCATCTGGGAGCAGAATGAAGCAGCTGGCTCCAAGACGTATTTTGTTCCGTTGGCAGCAGATTCAGATTCTGCTTCCTTTTGGTGTATGGTTTTTGATGTGGCATGAAGCGTTGCAGTAGTGGTAGGAGACACAGGAAGAAACAGCCTGCACTTTGAAGGATACAGGTGGACTCTGACACTTACTTCTACACCCATCTACCTTCTTACCTGTAATGTACTCTTGAAAAATGCACACAGAGGCTCCCTGAGCTTGTGCATGGTAGAGAGCAGCTGGCCAAGGTTCTTCTTCAGAACAGGTAGGAGAATACAGGGAACTTTGGGCCAGGTATTTCCAATTGCTGTGTCTTCTATTCCACATCAGTGAAATGTTTCTTAGAAGTTGCAAACACAGTTTAGTAATAGTCACGGAAGTCTGCTTATCACTAAATTGTTCATCAAAAACCGTTGGGCTCACTTGGGACAGCTCCCTGGGTCCTTGAATATTATTGTGACTCTTCTGTGGAGTGTGTTGGGTCATTTGGGTTTTCTTTAACTCTGCTCTCATCCTTATCCCAGATCCAAGTACAAGCATGCCTTTGTTTTATTGCACTTTGCTTTATTGCCCTTCAGAGATATGACATGTTTTTTTTTTAAGCAGGTTTGTGGCAACCCTGCGTCTAGCAAGTCTTATCAGCACCATTTTTCCAGCAGCATTTCTCACCTGTGTCTCCATGTCACATCTTAGTAATTCTTTACATATTGCAGAACTTTTGTTATTATTGAGATTGAATTGTTATGGTTATCTGTGGTTAGTGACCTCTGATGTTACTGTTGTAACTGTTTGGGGGCACCAAGAACCATGCCCATTATAAGATGGCAGATTTAAATGATAAATGTTGTTTCTGTTCTTACTGTCCAACGAGCCAGCCCTTCCCCATCTCTCTCCCTCCTCTTGGGCTGTCTATTCCCTGAGGCACACCGATTTGAAGTTAGGCCCATTAATAACACTGCAGTGACTTCTAAATGTTCAAGTAGAGTTGCAGGTCTCTCACTTTAAATCAAAAGCTAGAAATGATAAGCTTAGTGAGGAAGGCATGTCAAAAACCCAGATACACTGAACGCTAGGCCTCTTGTTCCAGTTAGTCATGTTGTGAATGCAACAAAAAAGTTCTTGAAGGAAATTAGAAGTGCTATGCCAGAGAACACACAAATAATAAGAACATGCTGCTGCTGCTGCTACTAAGTCACTTCAGTCGTGTCTGACTCTGTGCGACCCCATAGACGGCAGCCCACCAGGCTCCCCCATCCCTGGGATTCTCCAGGCAGGAACACTGGAGTGGGTTGCCATGTGAAGTGAAGTGAAGTGAAGTCGCTCAGTTGTGTCCGACTCTTTGTGACCCCATGGACAGTAGCCTACCAGGCTCCGCCATCCATGGGATTTTCCAGGCGAGAATACCTGAGTGGGGTGCCATTTCCTTCTCCAGGGGATCTTCCCAACCCAGGGATCGAACCCAGGTCTCCTGCATTGCAGGCAGACGCTTTACCATCTGAGCCACCAGGGGGGCCAAAACAACCTAATTGCTGATATGGAAAAGCTTTAGTGGTATGGATAAAAGAGCAAACCAGTCACAATATTCCCTTAAACCAAAGTCTAATCCAGAGTAATCCTACCTCTCTTCATTTCTATGAAGGTTTAGAGCGGCAAAGAAGCTGCCAAAGGAAAGCCTGAAGGTGGGAGAGGTTGGTCTGTAGGGTATAAGGAAAGCAGCTGTTTCCACAACAAAACAAGTGCAAGGTGAAGCAGTAAGTGCTGATGTAGCGAGAGTAGCTTCCAGAAGTTATCCAAAACACCTAGCTCAGACAATTAATGAAGGTGGCTACACTAAGCAACCATTTTCAGTGTAGACTACACAGCCTGATACTGTAAGAAGATGCCAAATAGTACTTCATAGCTGGAGAGGAGAAGTCAATGCCTGGCTTCAAGGCTTCAAAGAGCAGGCTGCCTCTCTTGTTAGGGGTTAATGCAGCTATGGGGTTTAAGCTGAAGCCAGTGCTCACTTAGCATTCCAAAAATTTGAGGGCCCTTAAGAATTATGCTCAATCTACTCTGTCTGTGCTCCATAAATGGAGCAACAAAGCTTGGGTGACAGACAACACATCAGTTTATAACATGGTTTACAGAATATTTTAAGCTCACTGTTGAGACCTACTGCTCAGGAAAAGAGAATCCTTTCAAAATATTACTGCTCATCAACAATGCACCTAGGCACTCAAGACCTCTGATGGAGATATACGTCATATACAATGGAGATATAAGCTCATATACAATGAGCTTAATATTTTTATACCTGCTAACACAACATCCATTCTATAGCCTAAGGTTCAAGGAGTGATTTAGATGTTCAAGTCTTAATACCTAAGAAATACATTTCATAAAGCTGTAGCTTCCATACATAGTAATTCCTCTGATAGATCTGGGCAAAGTAAATTGAAAACTTTCTGGAAAGCATACACCGTTCTAGATGTCATTAAGAACATTCGTGATTTCATGGGAGGAGGTCAAAATATCAACATTAACAGGAATTTGCAAGAGGTTGATTCCTACCCTCATGGTAGGTGTTCAGGACTTCAGGTGTTCAGCAGAGCAACAATCAGAAGCGGAGTTGCAGTCTCATGAGAAAACTTCATAAATGGGGGGTTGCTTCTTATGGATGAGCAAAGAAATAGTTTCTGAAGATGGAATCTCCTCATGCTAAACAATGTTGAAATGACAACAGAGGATTTAGAGTATGATATAAAATCAGTTGATAAAGCAGTGCTGGGCTTGAGAGGATTGATTCCAATTTTGAAAAAAGTTCCACTGTGGGTGAAATGCTATCCAACAGCATTGCATGAAAGGAAGGGTCAACTGATGTAGCAAACTTCACTGTTATCTTACTTTAAGAAACTTCCAAGTCACCTCAGGCTTCAGCAACGACCATCTTGATCAGTCAGCAGCCATCACCATTATTGAGGCAAGACCCTCCACCAGCAAAATTTCACTGAAGGCTCAAATGATGGTTAGCATTTTTAAAAAATAATAAAGTATTTTTAATTAAGATTTTTAACACGATGTTATTGCATACTTAATAGAGTACAGTATAGTGTAAACATAATTTTTATTTTTACTAGAAAACCGAAACATTTGTATAACGCACTCTGTTGTAGTAATTGCTTTATTGCAGTGGTTTTGAACCACACCCACCATATCTCCAAGGTGTACCTATAATACAGAGCCTTGCCATTTTTGTCTTTAAACATTTTTTCAAGTATGTCCCCTTATTCTCCATCTGCAAATGCTATCTTGGATGAGACCCTCATCATCTTACAAGCTGATTTCTGAAACAGTCTTTTAACCAATTTTCCCACCTTCAACCTTGCTCCCTTCAAATCTGTGAGATGGACCTTAAATAGAAACCTGACCCTGTCATCCTTCTGTTTAAAATGCTTGAGTGGTTTCTGTGCCTGGAGGATACAGTCTGTTTCTCTTTTTTTAATTTTTGGCCGCTCTGGGTCTTTGTTGCTGTGCACAGGCTTTCTCTAGTTGCAGCAAGCGGGGCTGTTCTCTAGTTGCAGTGCATGGGCCTCTCGCGGCAGTGGCTTCTCTTGTGGAGCACAGGCTCTAGTTCAGTAGTTGCAGCGTGTGAGTTTTGTTGCCCCACTGCATGGGGATCTTCCTGCACGAGAGATTCAACCTGTGTCTGCTGCATTGGTAGGTGGATTCCTAACCAGTGAACACCAAAGAAGTCTCTAGTCTAAGTTTCTTCCTGTGCAAATCAAAGCTCTGCGTATAGACCGTCCTCCCCTCTGATTCACCTCCACTCTCTGCTTCAGCAGCACTGAACACGTGTCGTGCAGTTTCTCTCTTTATGCCTTTGCTCCCAATGTCCTATCTGCTTGGACTAGGTCTTTTCTTGTATTAATGTTTGAATCTTTCTCATCCTTTAAAACTCTCTCAGTTATCAACTCCTCCAAGAATGCTCAGTCCTCCCCACCAGGCAGAGTTGGATGCTCTTACTCTGTGCCCCATATGCGTGTAATGCACTTGCTTTATAGTGACACTCTATCATCCGTGTGCTCATTTTCACCACTGTACTGCAAGCTCTTTGAGGACAGAGGATCTGTCTTATTTTTTGAATTCTTGGCCTCTTACCAAGTACATGACTCATTAAGAACACTCAGCACATGTTTGTATAAAGAATGAATTAAAACGCCTTCTGTGGGTAGATGAAATCCCTATGAAGTGAAGAGAGTGAGAGGAGAGAAAACTGGAAGGAGCCTTTACAAATTCCAACAAATTATGTTCTTTATTGTATTCTATTTCATCTGTCTGGTCTTTTTATCTTTAGATCAAGGGCTATAGCTGATTTCGTGCTTTCTCAGAACCACTTCAAAAATGGATGGTATGGTTCTCAACACATACGCTGTGTGTTCAGTGACTCTTTGTGATTGACTGATAGTCCCTGGGACACTGCTGAGATATTACTCTGTGTCAAGACTGAGCAATGTATAAGAAAAATTGGTTCAGAGCAGAGATATAAATACTCAACATTATATGGCAAGGAATGTTATTGTGCTTTATAGAAAAACATATGAGAACATTTGTGAAAGCCAGAAAAATGAAAAGCGGAAAAATCTATCCCTTTAGTCTATTTATCTTATAATTTATCATCCATCTGTTATCTTCCTCATCTATCTCACTTTACCCATCATCTGTTTTCCCACCACTAAACATTGCATTGGTTTAATTCAGTGGCATATATTTTATTTCTGTAGCACCAGTTGGATGTATTTGTAAATAGGAGGGCAAACTGAATGCCAGCTGTAATTATTTACATAATCCTACCACTTATATAGAAGCCAAGGTCATTATCGTCTTCATGACATAACTAAGTAGGTAGACAACTCTTTACCTGGTGAAACAGGAGCATTTATGTCAGTCTTATATACCTAGAAAATCAGAACTAAGTGCTTTCCATAAAATTGTTCCATGTGAAATTGGCATCAATTAATGCACCGAACTGTTCTTACTCCCGGATGGAAATGTCTTTTAAGAAATATGAAGATATTGCTTCATTGTACTAAGAGAAAAAGCTAGGCATCAGGAGGATTCTTATTCAGGCACAGATAGCTATTAACACCTTACCTGAGGTGCCCTATAGCAGGGCCTCTTTCCTTTCCTGTCTTATCTTTGACAGCCTGTCTTAATGCAGAGTCTTAAGGCCAGAGACAGGCCACAACTCAGGAGGGGTGAACGCTGTGTCTATTACACTAGATTCTATGGTAAATACCTTCATCCATGAATCCCAACAGTCACTAGCTTTCTTTATCACCGTATATGTCTATGAGGCTCATGGCAGTTGACATCTGTCAATCAGGAAGGGTTCACTCTCCCCCCTTGCCACTCACAAGGCACTTAGAGCATTGAGGCAACACAATTCTATTGAATTATATATTTGGCCACAAAGGATATTTCACATTTATCTGAGGAGCAGCAAGCTAGCATGAAATGAGGCATGGTTAGTTCCAGTTATACACTTGATCTTGTCAAAAGAGATAAAATTCCTTGCTAGACTATCTGAAGCTCTTAATAAAAATTCCTGGAGGCCTGTGAACTTCTCGCCAGCATATGTAAATTTAGGAGAAAGAAATAATCACAAATCTGTCATGCTGAAACGGCTGATTGGGGTTTTGGGGGAACACTGGAAGAGCTACTAATAGTGGAATAGTTCTTTTCTCAGAATAATGAATATATTTAATTTTCTATGAATATTATCTATATTTCCATAAAATATATAATATATATGAAAGAAAGGAAAAGTTAATCTATAATGAAACCACGGATCTTGAACAACCTCTTGACACACATTATAAGGAAAGTCTGGCAGAAATAGGGAAATTTTGAACAAAATAAAAGAAAATACTGAAATTCACAATGACTGCAAAATGGTGAATATGATGTTCTCAATAAAGAAAATGATAGAGTTGGGGATTGTAAAAACAGTAGTCCCTATCTTGGAAAGATAGGAATGAGGCACAGGAAGGAGCCAAGAGTGAGGTGGAGTGAGGGGCCCACTGCCTGAGGCCTATTTTCTTTTTCAGGAGAGCATGGAATCGGGCCTGAAAGAACTCTTTGGACTTCTCTATCATCTTAACTCTTCATTGGGTTTAAACAGAGAGGTGGCCTAGTTGGTGTCAAATGATGTTCTAGAGGAAGCAGAAAGAAGATAGGCATTGATGAAAGAGCAGTAGGCCATCTGACAAACACAGTTTCTGGAGGAAGTGGTAAATGTCATGGCTGAGAGATGAAGGATGTCATCTAAAGCCAAGAACCGGCCAGCTCTGTGCAGAGGACGGAACAGACTTGGAACTTAGAGACAAATGTTTATACATTAGCTGTGTGTTGCCCGAGGCAGTCATCATTTCCATTGTTTTCATGCTTCCAACACTCCACAGGCAGTTAAAGATGGAACCAGAGAAACAAAATAAACAAACGGTATATAGTTCTCCAGCTGGAGACATAGAATGATTCGAAAGACATGGTCTTTAAAGAAGAGGCAAGTCAGTGAGGTTCACCCACACTATCTTTCTGCACATTGTAAATCAGATGCTATGGCCTCCATAGGAGATCAACCCTGGGATTTCTTTGGAAGGAATGATACTAAAGCTGAAACTCCAGTACTTTGGCCACCTCATGCAAAGAGTTGACTCATTGGAAAAGACTCTGGTGCTGGGAGGGATTAGGGGCAGGAGGAGAAGGGGACGACTGAGGATGAGATGGCTGGATGGCATCACTGACTCGATGGACATGAGTCTGGGTGAACTCTGGGAGTTGGTGATAGACAGGGAGGCCTGCCGTGCTGCGATTCATGGAGTCGCAAAGAGTCGGACACAACTGAGTGACTGAACTGAACTGAACTGAACTGAATAAATACAAAAGGTCTGGAATGCCTAAAATGGCACACAAACAAATGCAGAAATGGTTCTGCATTTCATTCAAAAGACTATGAAGATTGAATTTTAGAAGAACTTAGGAAAGAAAAGATTCTTAAAAAATTATCTGCATTCTCTAGAAAATTAAAGTGAGTATGGAATTTCTATGTAACAAGGGATTATGTAAAATGGTATAACAGACAAATTCGGGGGAAGAAATTGAAAAGAAACATACAATATGAAAATACTTAAAACCCACATTAGAATGAATCAGAACTGGTACAGTGAAAATAAAAATATAACGGTAAATACTAAAAAACAAGAAAGTCATGTAGGAGGTAGGGAAGGTAAGATCATACACACTGCAAAAAATTTTTTTAAATAACAAAACTGATTAGAGATAAAATGATAACACACATATGTCAGAGTGGCTATGTAAATACCCATGCAATATATGGATAATTAATGGATAGTTAAGATTTCTTAGGAAGAGAAATCAACAATGAGGTTATAAAAAAAAATAAGGAAATATAGACAAAAACTTTCTTTAAATAAAGGGAGATTTAAATATGCATATTTATCATTATCTGGGCTTCCCAGATGGCACTAGTGGTAAAGAACCTGCATGCCAGTGTGGGAGACTTAAGATACCTGGGTTTGATCCCTGGGTTGGGAAGGTCGCCTGGAGAGGGCATAGCAACCGACTACAGTATTCTTGCCTAGAGAATCTCATGTTCAGAGGACCCTGGCAGGCTACACCATAGGGTCACAAGAGTTAGACATGACTGAAATGACTTTTTTTTGTTGTTGTTCAATTGCTCATTCATGTTCAACTCTTTGTGAGCTCCTGGACTGAAGCACTCCAGGCTTCGCTGTCTTTCACCATCTCCTGGAGCTTGCTCAGACTCATGTCCATTGAGTTGGTGATGCTATCCAACCATCTTGTCCTCTGTCATCCCCTTCTCCTGGCTTCAATCTTTCCCAGCATCAGGGTCTTTTCCAAGGAGTCAGTGCTTCTCATCAGGTGGCCAAAGTATTGGAGTTCAGCATCAGTCCTTCCAATGAATATCCAGGGTTGATTTCCTTTAGGATTGACTGGTTTGATTTCCTTGCTGCCCAAGGGACTCTCAAGAGTCTTCTCCAACACCACAGTTCAAAGGCATAAATTCTTCAGTGCTCAGCCTTCTTTATGGTCCAACTCTCACATTCATGCATGACTACTGGAAAAATCATAGCTTTAACTATGCAGACCTTTGTTAGCAAAGTGATGTCTCTGATTTTTAATATGCTGTCTACTTTTGTCATAGCTTTTCTCCCAAGAAGCAAATGCCTTTTAATTTTGTTTCTGTAGTCACCATCTGCAGTAATTTTTGAGCCCAAGAAAATTTTATCTACATCATTATCTACTGATGTAAAAGAAATTAGTCCAAATCTTAAAGACCTAAAACAATGGCAACTTAAAAAAAAAAAAATACACTCTTGTTTTCCTGAGTGTTTCTGGCTGAGGACTCTTAGAGGTAGCTAGAGCTAGAAGAGCTGAGGCTGAGCAGTCCTCTCTATGGAGATTATGGCCTACCCCTGGGATTTCACGGTAATCTTGTTTAGGACTCTACAGAGCATCATATCCTGTGGCTGAAGACTTCCAAGAGATAATGCTTTTAAGAGAATGAGGCAGAAGTGCAGAGCATTTTCATCACCTACTCTCAAAAGTCACTTGGAGTCACAGTCACATCTAGTCACAAACCTGCCAACATTTCAGATAAAGGACCATACACTCCACCTCTATATAAGTGATGGTGTCACATTTTAAGAAGGGCATGTGGGTTAGAGGATAATGTTATGGTGATTTTGAAAACGTAATGTCACCCATATTGAAAACGGTTGCTATGAATGTAGTTAAGACAAGGAAAAATTAATAGAGAGTAATGGGCAGAGATGTAAGAGTGAAACTTTAGAACTTTAAGATTAAGGAAAGAATACTATAATCATTCTGGAAGAACACATCATCACATGCAAAGGGAAATTCAGGATGGGCTGAGATTTCCACACAGTATTATTCAAGGACAGGAGATGATGGAGCACTTTCTTTAGAGTTAGGAGAAAAGACTTTTGTCCCAATAACTTTTATGTGGTCTATATATACAAGTGTTGTGTATAAAAATGACAGGAAGAAATGTTTAAATATGTAAACATTCAAAGTATATTTCATCTCTTAACCATTATGAAAGATCTTCCTGAAGACCAAACCTAGCCACATTAAAAATAGAAGAATGAAAATTCAAAATAAAGAAACCATGAATAGATTGTTTTGTTTGAACACTGAAGTATAAAAATCAGCATTTTCCCCTTATCTCCAAGAATTTATGCAAAAGCACCAAGGAGAACAATGAAGGAAAGGTAGAAACACCATGTTTGGTGAAATTGGAAGATAACTAATGTCCAAGGTCACGAGGTATAAAAAATAGCAGTAAATAAAGAGCATAGGAGGCAACTTTTGGAGATGATGAATATGTTTGTAGTGTAGATTGTAGTGATAGTTTCACAGATGTATCCTTATCTACAGGCTCATTAAGTTGTATATTTTAAATATGTACAACTTTTTGTTCTGCTAATTGTACATCAATAAAATAGTTTAAAAAAATATCTGGAAGAGTGGCTTAGAACAGAAATCATGCAGTGGGACGAGTAGAAAGATGCCAATAAATGATGATAGATCAGATAAGAGCTTTGGATCAGAAAAAGAGCCAGCAAAAAATACAGAATCAAAGATGAAGGTCATAAGAGGTGATAAGCCCAAGTGCCTTATTTTCAGGATAGAGGGATGCATCTGGTGTTGGTTTTATTTGACTCAGTGTAGTCCCAGGAAGCAGAGGAATTGGGACTAAATGAGCAATCCTATGGACAATCCATATGTGCAAGTGATATTGTTTCTGTTGAAGCAGAAAAGAGATTGAATTGAGAAGAGGTCCAGTGACGCCTGTCTTCATTGCAGGGGGGAAATCACACCCAGAATCCTTGATCACAAGAAGAATTCATGCTTGCCCTGCATACTATTGTTTTCTGTCTGGCATATACTCCTGGCTAATGGTTGATGCATGAAAAACTCACTTTTTTCAATGATAGAATTAATATAAGAAAGCAGCAGCACAGTATCTGTTCAAAGACAGAACTGGAAAAGAGGAAGGAAATTCATCACTATAATATTAAAAAGACATCAGTAAATTAACTCTCCAATCAAGAGTACAAAGCGAAAATGCAAAAGCTCTGGAAAGATATGTTGAGATAATAAAAATTATCAAGTAACTGAGATCAGGGAAGTATAGAAAAAACACAAAACTATTCAGCATATTAAGGTGAACTTAAGAAAATCCATTTAAGAATAGACTTCTGAAAACAAAGGCTACAGTGGAAAGTGTAAATGAAATTAAGTAGGAAAGCATATTAGTATGAGAATTATACAATTAAGGAAAAAATGACATTTAAAATGTGACTAATTTGGAAGTTGTATGTACTTGGAATCCTCTACAAAGAAATGGAAACAGTGAAACAGAATGAATATATAAGGATATGTTAATAACTATTTGAGATAAAAATAAATGAACTTGCAAATTGAAAGGTACTATTGTGTTGTTCCCAGAAGAAAATGATGGTTAACAATAGACATATTTTAGGACAGTTATTTGTCTTTTAATGTACAAAAATAATTCATCTAGAAAGCCAGATGAGACTATAAAGCAACTTATTATCTCAGTTAGTTAAACATATACTTTTCCTCAGCAGTCTTTTATGCAAGTAGTCAATAGAACAATGTTTACAAAATGCTACAGAAAAGAGAATGCCCCCAAGGATTTTATGTCTAACCCACCGTCATGCAAGTATTAGGGCAATCAACACGGTTTTGAGTGTTTTAAATACTTTTTACTTACTCCCCTAAGTTTATTTTAGAAATTAAAAAAAAAAAATTACTACAGTAGTTTGACAAACACTTGTATATATCCGCCCCTGAATTCAACAACTTGTATTTTGGTACATTATTTCTACACCTTTAATGTCTCCCCTTCTTTATTTAAAAGTAACTTTAAGACATCAAGTCACTTCATCCCTAATTATTTAAACATTCATTTTCCAAGGACAAGGGTAATTTCTTGTGTAACAGTATGTTGTTATCACACCTAAGAAGTAGAAAATGATTCCGTAATTTCATTTAATGTCCAGCCCATGTTAAATTAAAAAAAAGTAATTTTATTTTAATTGAAAGATAATTACTTTACAATGTTGTGGTGGTTTTTGCCATACATCAACATGAATCAGCCATGGGGGCACATGTGTCCCCCCATCCTGAACCCCCTCCCACCTCCCTCCCCACCCCATCCCTCTGGCTTCTTGCATCTAACTTGCACTGTTCATCCATTTTACATATGGTAATATACGTGTTTCAGGGCTAGTGTCTCAAATCATCCCACCCTCACCTTCTCCCACAGAGTCCAAAATTCTGTTCTTTACATCTGTGTCTCTTTTGCTGCCTTGCATATTGGATCGTCATTACCTTCTTTCTAAATTCCACATAAATGTGTTAATAAACAGTGTTTCTCTTTCTGACTTACTTCATCCTGTATAATAGGCTCCAGTTTCATCCACCTCATTATAACTGGCTCAAATGTGTTCGTTTTTATAGCTAAGTAATATTCCATTGTGTATATAGTCCATGTTAAAATTTTATAAGCCATCATAATTTATATATTTAACAGTTTGCTTTTCTAAAGAACTGGGATCCAACTTAGGCTGATGCTGTGTTACTAGTGATTTTGTTTGTTTTCAGTTTCTCTTAGTGAGAAAATACCCTTGACTTAGTTTTTTTCCATTACATTCACTTTTTGAAGAATTGAGGACAAGCGACATATTTTTCCAACTCTGCATTTATATGATTGTTTTTTCTTTGTGGTATTTAACCTGCTCCTTTATCGCTCCTAATTTTTATAAACTGGAAATTAGATTTAGAGGCTTGACAAGAAGTTTTTAAGTTGCACAAACATGGGGACTATTTTCCCATGCATTCGTTTTGAGGAATGCACTGAAAGAAAACTTTAGTTTATCAAGATGTGACTGGAAAAGTTTCAAAAAAGAAAAATCAATAATGATCACTGGATTTATTTTAGTATTACAGTAGGGACTAGGGCTTCCCTGGTAGTTTAGCGGTAAAGAATCTGCCTGCAATGCAGGAGACTCGGGTTCAATCCCTGGGTTGGGAAGATCCCCTGAGAAGGGTATGGCAACCCATTCTAGTAGTCTTGACCAGAGAATCCCGTGGACAGAAGAGCCTGGCAGGCTGCAGTCCATAAGGGTCTCACAGAGTCAGATACGACTGAATCAAGTAAGGAGTGGCAGCACAGTAGAGGCTAAGGCAGTGTAAGAGAATGACCCCACATTCACTGCCTCAAGCTGGATAAATTTTTGTTGTTGTTGTTCTGTTTTCATGAAATGATCCAGGGATAAGTAGTCCAGAGCTGATGCAGAAGCTGTACTCTAGGGGGTCTAAGTCTGCACATCATATTTCTTCACCATCTCCCAGGCTAACTACAGATTTCATCTGCATGGCTTACACTGACTTATCCCCAGTCCATGCTTCTAGGGGAATATGGATGTCAAGAGCAAACAGCTTCTTCTTTAAGGAAATATCCTGGAAGGAGAACACATTGCTTTAGTTCATACTCAACTGGCTTGAACTTAATAAAAAAGACACACTTAAGTAGATTGGAGGCTGAGAAATTTAGCCTACTGTTTGGTGACTATGAGCCCAGCTAAAATGAAAGGATCTCATGATTAAAATGGAAAATGATGACATTACCGTGGGACCACTAGGAATCCTTACTATAATTTGAATGTATTAGTAACATTAAAAGGTATGAGGATAGGGAGACTGTAGAATATGAAAGTTAAGTGCATTGGCAATGTACAAAATTAGAATTAAAAGGGAAGAGAAGTAATACATACTGTCAAACAAAATGGAGTATTATCAGTATCAGATAAGATTATATACCAAGTTATAAGCATAAACAAAGGATATATTAAAAACGTTAAAAGAAGGCAATTAAATGTTTGAAAGTAACAAAATCAGAAAATATAGCATAAGCTAAATGAAACAATTATAATCTTATCAACAAGTATAAATACCTAGGCATATCAAAGAAGACTTTCAGATTAGATTACAAAGCAAAAGCATGTACCATGTTGTTTATAAGAGAATTGATTTCCCAGGTAATTTAGAAAGTTTGAAAATTAAATATATACGGATAGATATGTTGAGCAAATGAAAAAAAAGTTATGATCTTACTTTCATTCAAGTTTGAATTAAAGAATTGCTAAGGTGGGCAGTTAACAGTGAAGAAGATCTAACATTATAAATGTCTATGAATAAACAAACCTAATGTTATACATAAATTAGAAATTACAGGAGAGAGAGAAATGAACATATATCATTAGCAGTAAAATATAAATTTATAGATTTTACTGTGACATGTAAACAAAAATCATGTGAAGATTTCAAAGACTCAAATGGTATAATTAATAAAATAGATATACTTGAAATGTATCAAATTTTGTATGTATTAATAAAATCTTATATCCCTTTACCTATTCTTGAAGCAGTCATAAAAATAGGCCATGCATAGATTTCAAGGAAAATCCTAACAAATTAAAAAGGGTCAATTTAAGAAAACATTGAAACATTGCAAATTACAAAGTGATTGGAATACATCTCAAAATCAATTAAATACACAGGAAGTGTATTTAAAAAGTGTACACTACTTTTTATAAATTAAGCAAATACGTCTATAAAACAAAAAATTCTTTCATTGATTCTTGGTTTAAGAGAAAACCTAATTCTCAATTGCAAAACACCTGGAATATTATAAAAATGGTAACACTACTAATTAGAAACTTAGCAATAGAGCAAAAGGAGATCTTAAAGATAATTTTATATCCTTAAATACTTATATTATTAAGCAAACTATAATAAAAATTCAGGATTTAACTGAAAAATTAGGAAAAGAACAATAAAAAAATGTTTAGGATATCATTCATGATGTCAGTAAAGATAAAAGTAGAAATCAATATTTAGAATACATGGAAAACTGGATCCAAGGAATAGATCCAGAAGTGTGTTCATTGAAAAACAAAAAAAGTAAAGCAGATAAACTGCTAATCTGAGAAAAAAAATGGGAGGACACACAAATACTTAAGATAGAAATGAGAACCACAAATACAGAGAAAACAAAACTGCTTGTTCTAGACTATATATTTAATTCTACTCAAAGATTAAAAAGAATTGAAAAATTTTTGTAGGAAAATTAACCAAAACTAAATTTGGGCTCCAAAATCACTGCAGATGGAGATTGCAGCCATGAAATTAAAAGACGCTTACTCCTTGGAAGGAAAGTTATGACCAACCTAGATAGCATATTCAAAAGCAGAGACATTACTTTGCCAACAAAGGTCCGTCTAGTCAAGGCTATGGTTTTTCCAGTGGTCATGTATGGATGTGAGAGTTGGACTGTGAAGAAAGCTGAGCGCCGAAGAATTGATGCTTTTGAACTGTGGTGTTGGAGAAGACTCTTGAGAGTCCCTTGGACTGCAAGGCGATCCAACCAGTCCATTCTGAAGGAAATCGGTCCTGGGTATTCTTTGGAAGGAATGATGCTAAAGCCGAAGCTCCAGTACTTTGGCCACCTCATGCGAAGAGTTGACTCATTGATAAAGACTCTGATGCTGGGAGGGATTGGGGGCAGGAGGAGAAAGGGACAACAGAGGATGAGATGGCTGGATGGCATCACTGACTCAATGGACGTGAGTCTGAGTGAACTCTGGGTGTTGGTGATGGACAGGGAGGCCTGGCGTGCTGCAATTCATGGGGTCACAAAGAGTCTGACACGACTGAGCAACTGAACTGAACTTTAGAAGTAGAAAAACAAAAACATATGTAAAGACAAATTATCACTGAAGACATTGAGAAAGATGTCAGAGCACGATTACCCAGTGTAACACTGCTGCTGCTGCTGCTAAGTCGCTTCAGTCATGTCCGGCTCTGTGCGACTCTATAGGCAGCAGCCCACCAGGCTCCCCCGTCCCTGGGATTCTCCAGGCAAGAACACTGGAGTGGGCTGCCATTTCCTTCTCCAATGCGTGAAAGTGAAGTCGCGCAGTCGTGTCCGACTCTTAATGATCCCATGGACTGCAGCCTACCAGGCTCCTCTGCCCATGGGATTTTCCAGGCAAGAGTACTGGAATGTGTTGCCACACTAAGCTTATGCAATTTCAAGGGAGAATTCAACCAAACCCTTATAATCAGTATCTCCAGGGCTATTTGAACAATAACAAGACACAGAAACTTATTTTATGAAATAAATATATTAATTGAAAGAATAAAGAATCAAACTGCCAACAAATTATTTCATGACTATCAAAAAATTGATTATAAAGTTTATTTAGAGAGGCAAAGACCCAGTGTAGCCAGCACAATATTGAAGAACAAAGTTGGAGTTCTGACTTAAAACTTATTATACAGCTGTAGTAATCAAGAAAATGGTGGCATTAATAAAAGAATAGACAAATAGATTGATGCAAGAGAATAGAGAACCCAGAAATGGACCCACATAAAGATAGCAACTGACGTTTCACAAAGAAGCAAAGGCAACTCAGTGAAGCAAATACAGTCTTTTCAACAAATGGTCTGGAACAACTGGACATCCATAGGCAAAAAAGACAGAAAAATAATCTAGATATATTTATATCCTTCAAAAATTAAGTCAAAATGGATCATAGACCTAACTGTAAAACACAAAAATATAAAAATGCTGTAAGATAACATAGGAGAAAACGTAGATTACCTTGGGTATGGTGATGATGGTGATAACTTTTTAGATACAACACCAAAGGCATTATAGATGAATAAATGATAAGCTGGACTTTATCAAACTTAAAAATATCTGTTCTACAAAAGACAATGTCAAGAGATGAGAAGACAAACCACAGACTGGGAGAAAATATTTGCAAATGAAGAACTGATAAAGAACTGCTATTAAAAATATACGAAGAACTTTTAAAGCTCAAAATAAGAAAACAATAAATAATAACCTGATTTTAAAAAATGGACCAAAGACCTTAACAGACACTTCACCAGAGAAGATATATAGACATCAAAGAAACATATGAAAAGATGCTAGACATAATATGTGTCATCAAGGAAATGCAAATTAAAATGAGGTACCACTATATACCTTCTATACCGCTATATACCACTATATACCTTCAAATACTGGCTAGGAGATAGAATAGGAAAAGTAGTAGAAATGCAAAATAGTGAAACCCCTTTTGAAGACAGTTTGACAGTTTCTTACAAAATGATACATAATTCTACCATATGATCCAACAGTTGTTTTCCGTGGTATTTACCCAAAGAAGCTAAAAATGTATATACATACATAAACCTGCACACAGATGTATAGCAGCTTTATTCATATTGCCCAAATTTGGAAGCAACCTTGACGTGATTAGTAACTGAATGAATACATAAATTGTGATTCATGCAGGCAATGAAATGTTGTCATTGTTCTAGTTGCTAAGTCATGTCTGACTCTTTTGCAACCCTATGGACTGTAGCCTGGCATCCTCCTCTGTCCATGGTACTTCCCAGGTAAGAATTTTACAGTGGATTGCCATTTCCTTCTCCAGGACATCTTCCTGACCCCAGGGATCGAACCCTGAGTCTTCTTCATTGGCAGGTGAATTCTTTACCACTGAGGCCTTCCATCAGGGAAGTCCAAACCAGGGAAGCTAAAAAACATGAGCTATCAAGCCATGAAAAGACATGGAGGAAACATAAATGCTTATTACTAAGTGAGATAAGCCAATGTTGAAAGTCTACATACTTGTATGATTCCAACTGTATGACATTCTGGAAAGGGAAAAACTATGGAGACAATAAGAAAGTCAATGGTTGCCAGTGGTGGGTAGATATGAATAGAGAGAAAAAAAGATTTTTAGGACACAAAATACTCTGTAGGATATTATAATGATAGATATCAGTGATTAAGTGAAAGTTGCTCAGTTGTGTCCGATTGTTTGCGACCCCATGGACTATAGAGTCCATAGAATTCTCCAGGCCAGAGTACTGGAATGGGTAGCCATTTTCTTCTCCAGGGGATCTTCCTAACCGAGGGATTGAACCCAAGTCTCCTGCATTGCAGGCAGATTCTTTACCAGCTGAGCCACCAGGAAAGCTGAGGAATACTGGAGTGGGTAACCTATCCCTTCTCCAGTGGATCTTCCTGACCCGAGAATCAAACAGGGGTCTTCTGCCTTTAACAGCTGAGCTATGAGAGGATGATAGATATGGGTAATATGCCTTTGTCCAAAACCATAAAAAGTGCAAAAACAAGGGTAAACCTTGAAGTAAACTATGGGCTTTGGGTGATTATGATGTGTCAATGTAGATTCATCCTTGGAAGAAAAAAAAAAGTGCCATTCTGGTGTGTGACACTGATTATGGGAAAGCTGTGCGTGTGTGAGAGTAGGGGGTATATGAGAAGTCTCAATCATTTCCTTTTGATTTTGCTGTGAACCTAAGATTACTCTTAAAAATAAAGTGTTTTTTTTTTTAAAGCAAAGAAGAATAGCAAAAAGAAAAACACACAAACCAAGGAAGTTTTGTATAAAAAAACCATAAACCAATCTTACTATGAATATGGAAGCAAAATTCCAAAGTAATCAGCAGTTGGTATAAGACCATCAAACCTTTGCCAAGTGCTGTTAATTCAAGAAATGAAAGGACAATTCAATAATGACTAAAATAAATCATAGTAATTGATTTAAGAAGAAGCACCGTACCATAATTTCCATGCTAAAAAAGTATTTTTCAAGATTATATGTCTATTCCTGATATGAATGCTTAAAAATAAGGTCAGAATTGATGAATACTACATCAACATGGTAAAATAAGCATCTCAGACAAAAGGTTGAACCAATCTTTGTTGATAAAACTTTAGAAGTATTCTCCTCTATATCAGCAGCAAGCACATATTTGATTATTACCAATATTAATTGTGTAGACACTAACCAACATATTTAGATAAAAGAAAGAAGCTACAAATTTAGGAAAAAAGGTTATTACTATGCATAGATGATATGATTATATTTTTGGAAACCTTAAATTTTTAAGCTAAAACTACTACTTCAGTTGGGGATAAAGTAAGGTGGTGAGGTACAAAATTAATATACATAATCAATAGCCTCCACTGATAAAAACAATAAGTTACATGATATAATGCAATATAAGATCTCATTTATATTAGCAACAGTAAAAGACAGAAGGCCTAGTATATTAGCTTTTTATGGTGGCTGTAACAAATTAGTGTTTTAAACCTAGTCACAAAATTAGTGATTAAAAGAACACAAATTTATTGTCTCATACTTCTGGATGTCAGATGTCTCACTTAGAACCATGATGTTTCTAAGTGATAAGCTAAAATCAGGTCAGTCATATTGCATTCCTTTTGGTTGCTCTTGGGAAAATGAATTCCTTGCTTTTACAGCTTCTAGAGGCAACCCAGATTTCTTGGCTCAGAACCTTTTTCTTTCACCCCCAAAACCTCTTTGCCAATTCTTTTTGCACTGCTAGCTCTCTTTGCACCTTGTCCTCTGCCTCCTCCTTGTGTTAATAAAGGAACTTTGTGATTACATTGGGCCCACCTGAGTAATCATGATAATCTCCACATTTCAAGGGCAGCTGATTAGCAGTCATGATTCTATCTGCAACTTTTGTTCCCCTTTGCCATGTAACTCATATAGTCACAGTTTCTGAGCATTAGAATGTAGACATCTTTGGGGCAGGAAGAAGCATTGTTCTTCCTACCATATCTAGCAATAAAATTAACAAAAAAAGTGCAAAGTTTATTATAAGAAAGCTCTGAGATGCTTTAGAGAGCTACAAAACAGTGCTTGAGCAAATTGAAAGACATACTGTTTTCTTAGCAGAAGTGTAGTAGTGTTAGTCGCTTAGTCGTGTCTGACTCTTTTGCAACGCCATGGATGTAGCCTACCAGGCTCCTCTGTCCATGGGATTTTCCAGGCAAGAATACTGGAGTGGGTTGCATTCCCTTCTCCAGAGGATCATCCTGACCCAGGAATCGAACCTGGGTCTCTTTCATTGCAGGCAGATTCTTTGCCATCTGAGCTATGGGGAAAATTCACTGTTTTCTTGGTTAAAGAGAAACAGTATATACTTTAATGGGAATAAACATTACAAAGTTATCAGTTACCCCTAAATTAACTTTAACATTTAATGTGTCATAATAAGAAATTAATTGACTCAATAATTTTAGAGACAGGTAATTCTTAAAATACATATAAAAAAAACCTAACAAAAATAAATAGGAAAATTCTGGAAAGGAAGAGTAAGGAGGTGTTATCAGATGTAGGTTCAGTGATTCAAACAGTGTCACATTTATTTATTCATAATTAAATAAACACATCAATGGAATCACATTAAAAAGTCCAGAAACAGGCCCTAATCAAATAGGAATTTACTAAATAATAAATATCACAACTTGGTGAAAAAAATTATATCTTAAAACCAAATATGTTGGGACTCTTGGTAGTCATCTAGGCTAAAAAGTTTTCTTCCATGTCTCTTATTTTATACCAGAGTACCTTCCAAATAAACAAAAATGTAAAGCTAGAAATAAGACCATGAAATTACTATAAAAATCTGTGAATAATAGTTATAAGAACAAGAAAGATCATTCTATGACAGAAAAACCAGACTCAGTAAGAGAAATGATTAAAATTTTCCACTACTTAACCAATAAAAACAGCAATAAAAAAAAAGGCCTAAATTCATCACAACTAAATTAAAAATTCAGGTGGGGTAAAACTATCTGTAACTCATAGACAGTAGTCTAATTTCCCTCACATATAAAGCATTCCTCCAAATTGAAAAGTAAAGACCAATAAACAAATATTAAAAATGTAAAAGGCTATGAAAAGATAGCAAAGAAAAAGGAAAGACAGTTTGGATTTTAGGTATGTGGAAATATCCTCAAACCCTTGTCTATGAATCAAAACAAAGATAAGGAGTCAATCTATTTTGAGATACCACTTGTCACCTTTTAGGTCATCCACAATGCAAGAAGTTAATAGACTCTGCTGTGGGTGGGGGTGAAGAGAAAAGCCACATCCATTTATTGCCTATAAGAATGTAAATTGGTACAGTCCTGTTGTGTGGAAGTATTGTCTACTAAAATTACACATCACAAACTTTAGCATCCAATAATCCAACACCTAAAATGTATCCAGTTATGTACAAACTAAAAACGTTAGTAACTGCAGCAATCCTTTTCTCTTTTAATTGGAGGAGAATTGCTTTACAATATCGTGCTGGTTTCTGCCCATCATCAACATGACTCAGCCACAGGTATACCTCTGTCCCTGCCACAGGTACACCTCTGAAACCCCCACCCACCTCCCACCCCTCTAAGTTGTCACAGAGCACTGTGTTGAACTCACACAGCAAATTCCCACTTGCTGTCTATTTAACACATGGTAATGTGTATGTTTCCATGCTATTCTCTCAATTCGTCCCACACCGTCCTCCCTACGGTTCTCTGTGTCTGTATTTCCATTGTTGCCCTGCCCACAGCAATCTCTATTTTTAATACCAAAATATTTCATGAAACCTAAACAGTTCTCAGTAGGGGACTAGATATATAAGTTATGGTACACCAGACAGTGGATATTATTTAGCTATAAAACATAATCATAAAAGTATTGATGTAGAGCATGGAAAGATCTCCATGACATATTTTTAAATGAAAAAAAGCAAAAATAGACTAATATGTACAACACCGAGTTGTGTGAAAAGAGAAAACAAAGAATGTGCTTATAATAGCCAAGACTTACAAAACACTTCTTATCCGTTTTAGTTAAGATCACTCTTTAAGGCAGGTACTGTCACTGCTTTTCTTACACCATAAGCAACACATCCGTATTCCTTCCTGTTTTATCTTCGGTATCTACCACAGAACTTGACACAGAGAGAGCTCACTCAATATTCGGACAATAAGTGAATAAAGGATTTCCTATTTAAAGATGAAAAAACTAAAGCTCAAATAGGTTAAACAGCTTGAACCATGTCATAAGTGGAAGGGTCTCATTTCAGGTTAAACTGTCTTTTTGATTATATGAGTATATGTATACCATATGCATACATGCCCCTCACTCAAGCACAAAGACTCATCCCATTAGTTATCTGTGAAGACAGGAGCTGGCTGGAGGGAGTTGTGGATTTGAATATATTAGCATATTTCAAAAACTGTACATGAAAACACAACTCATGAATACGAATGCTGACAGAACACCAGAGATGAGCACAAAATTCCTTTAAAATAGAAATACAAATGAATTATGTAAGTAAACATGGTTAATATTGTTACACAAAGGACAATTCTTGAATTGTATCTTAAGACAGTTATGATTTGAAAATAACAGGCTGAAAGGAAACCTCAAATATAACTACAAAACCTAGGGTGGAAGTTACAAGGAAGAGAAGCAGCGGGCTTACTGTAGTTTCTCAGTTTCTCTTAGATGGTATGATATCCTCTCCACAGATTTTCTGAAGATGGTACATTGATACATGGGCACGTAACTATTTTATTTAAATGTATAAACATAATCTCTAATAGTATTAAAAACCATTTCCACTCCTGTGAGCAATGAAAACAAAGCATAACAAAAAATACCAGTGGAAGGAATATTATGTGAATAGTAAATGTACAATAAACCCATATGAACTCATAAATAATTTCAAATTATGTTAGCAAGTTTTCCAAAATAACTTAGAAATTTGAAATAATGGTCTAAGATATAATTAGCATATGTAAACAAAGGGAATATCAAGGTTACCCAAAATATAATTTTAGAAAAAAAGTTATTAAATGGGACCATGGTACCTTTAAAATTGTGATAAATAAGTTCTCAATGAGCCTTTCTATTCCACTGACACATCAGAATACCTGAAGAAAATACTGTGGGAAATGAAATGAGAAACAGATGGAAGAGCAACGGGAGAGAGAGAATTTAAGAGATAATTTTTTGTCCTTGAAATATCATATATATATATACACACACATATATATGGTGTTGCTACATGAAAATCTAACCAATACTGTGAAAGATTGATATGTTCTAATCAATAAGTAAACACATATATTAAAAGCTGTAATATGAAGAGAATATTTTTTCAATGGCCCCTGGAGCATTTTACAAAAAAATGTAATCACATATTAGCCAAAAAGGAATACTCTTTAAATTCCAAAAAGGAAAAATACTTTAGATCATATTCTAAAACCACAATCTAATAAAGTAAAAAATAAATGTCAAATTTTTTAAGAAACAAAAATACCATAGCATTTGACATTTTAATGCCTTTCTTTTCTAAAGAACTCTTGTAGCAAAAGGAACTAAAACCCCACAGTTTGAGTATTTATTAAATAGTGACAATAATAACCTCAATGTTTTATTGCAAGCAAAAATAATGAATAAAATCTATTAAGTGGTGAAAAAACAACACAGTGAACCTAAGGAACACAAATGGGAAAAAAATTAATGAAGAGAAAAGCATAAATTAATCAGGAAATAGAAATGATAGAATTGCTAACAGCTTATTTTTAGGGAAAAAAAGAATTCAAACCACTCACCCATGCAAGAGAAAAAGAGAAAATGTTGCATAAATGTTCCTGATAATTTTAAGATTATACTTTATTTCATCCAACTCTGTTGGTGAATTGATATCCAAGATAGTTAAGTTATATTGTATTCAAAACTGGAATATGTAAAATGGACCTAAGAATGGAAAGAAAACATGAAACACAAAAATAAAATAACCAGAGGGAAAAACTCAAAAAATTTGTCTGAGTTAGAAATGTCACACAGTTTAGATAACTGTATGTTTTAACTTTGTCAATCTAATATCAGAACATCTAATTTTTATGTCAACTGAGTGATTCCACCAAAATAGGCAAAAAAGGCAAAAAGTCCTGCTTTCTGTTTCTTGTTGTGAAGTCATGTGCCTAAGATGGCAAAATTCAACAAATATGACACAATTCTAAAGACTAATATTTAAAAATATACAATAGAGCTAAATATTAAATATAACTCAGTATAACTCCAGTAGGGTTTATCCTCAGGTGTGCAAATATGGTTTAATATAAGGAAATATTTTAGTTTAATTTACCACACTTAAAGAATAAAAACCATATAATTATTTTTATACACAGGAAAGGCTTTGGCTAAAATTCCTTCTTTGTTCCTGATAAAACTTTATATATACATTATAATAAGCAAACACTCCAAAACTTCAGATTTTTTGAAAAAAAAAAAAAAACCTGCAAGAACTTCAAACAAAACTTTGAAACTCTTTGTTAAGCTTCTAAACCTAACTTTCAGTTATAGAAAATAGAAGTGATAATGGAGTAAGTTAAACAACACCAAGAGAAAGCAATCAAATAGAATCAAGTTTTGGGAAAATATGTAAGACAATTTATAAATAAATATATATATATATACACATATAGAGCTAGCAATTATAGTCATGTATATGGTTCTTAAGTGTTCAGTGATAAAACGTTATTAGAAAGAACTGAAAAATTATTACTCAATCACCATTATTTTTTTACATTTTTTTGTAGATACTTGCCAATGTCATTAAGCAAGACAAAAATTAATTGGCAAATGTTTAAAAGAATAGGGAGAAAGCAATTATTTAGAGAGGTTATGCAAGAAGGAAAGAAAGAAAGTGAAGTCGCTCAGTTGTGTGTGACTCTTTGTGACCCCATGGACTGTAGCCTACCAGGTTCCTCCGTCCATGGGATTTTCCAGGCAAGAGTACTGGAATGGGTTGCCATTGCCTTCTCCAGGAGATCTTCCCAATTCAGGGATTGAACCCGGGTCTCCCGCATTGTAGGCAGACGCTTTACCGTCTGAGCCACCAGGGAAGTCTTGCAAGAGGTAAAATTTAGACTAATTTCTTGAAGGCTTGCTTCTCTAGAGTGCTCTGAGGATCTGAGGCGATGTCCACAGGTTCTGTGCTTCTCTGTCAACTACAGTTGAAAAGTTTGAACTCCAATTTCATCCCACCTTTTAGAGGAATGATTATTTTCTTAAGCACTCGGGTTTAAGACTTACAGCTTAAAGTCTGGGGACCTCTCCCAGAGCCTGAGGTCCAGTCTGTTAGGTCTCTGTGCTCCGCACTGAATACGGGAGGCAGGAGGAGAGCCGCCCCCTTGATAATCCTGCTAGCTCTGCAGTCACCTCAATAAAAGCTGTACTATCAATCTTGGGGAAATCCAAGTAAAACAACTGAAAATAAAATGTTTATAAACAATGATGAAGTGTAATTAGATTTTAATTATTATGAAAATACCATTAGCTTTGCTGTATACAAATCAGCATCTGTTAGAAAGAAAATGAAAGCCAATATCCATATCAAAAAATAAATATGCAGACTGTAGAAAGAGAAAAATGGAAAAATGCAGATAGTAGTATGTATGAATACTAATGATCCTTGAGAATCGCCAAGTTTTAGGAATGGCTCATAATCCTACCAGCCACAGATGTTATTTGCAAATGCCAGCAGGGCAAGTGGAATCTGATTGAACAAGGAGTTTTTGAAATGATAAGAGACTAGAAGAGGTAGAATCTAGATAATCTTGATTCTGTTTTATACCATGAGGTTTCAAAAGTCATACCCTTTTCCCTCCCAATCCTCATACCCAAATACCATCTTGAATATAAGCTGTTTTTGGAGAACCTATGACTGAGAAATCCTAGTGATTAAATTAGCATTATTTTTCTCTAAGGACAGAACACATATACTGAGAGGTGCTCAATGTTGCCCATGCAAAGATCAACCCATCTGAACTATGGGATGAGACTAAGCTGTACATCAGATTGGACACCATTACTTGTTTTATTCTGCAAGCTAGTTGTTGGGGATGCATGAGGAAGACTAGATTCACTGTGTAAAATGGGTGAGTTTACATTTTCTCTGAACAATTGAATTGTAAGGTGAGTTAAGTTTGTTATCAGAGATATATGAATGTTATAAAAGGTGCCAACAAAATAGTAAAATGGTAATATATGCCAACATTTTAATATGATTTTTTCAAAATTGGTTAAGATTTCAGAGACCTTTCTCCTCTTATTTTTCACATCTTTCAAAATTTTTATAATCTTGATTATTTTGGCAATTATAAAATGTAAACATAGTTAAATCTGAACAAAAAAGAGGATAGAAAAAAATGACAGGTAACAATTTTTAAGACATACTACATTCCAGGTAGTATACTAGACCTTTAATATGTGTTAACTCATTTAATTTTTCCATCAACTCCATGAGTTATGTTATTACTGCTGTTTTACAGAATTGAGGCTTTGCAAGACTAACGAACTTGATCATGGTCATGCTGCTGCTGCTGCTAAGTCGCTTCAGTCATGTCCAACTCTGTGCGACCCCATAGATGGCAGCCCACCAGTCTCCCCTGTCCCTGGGATTCTTCAGGCAAGAATACTGGAGTGGGTTGCCATTTCCTTCTCCAATGCATGAAAGTGAAAAGTGAAAGTGAAGTCGCTCAGTCATGTCCGACTCTTAGTGACCCCATGGAATGCAGCCAATCAGGCTCCTCCATCCATGGGATTTTCCAGGCAAGAGTATTGGAGTGGGTTGCCGTAAAACTAGGTAAAACTGAATCATAGATTCAAAGTCAGACAGTCCAACGCCAGAGGATCTAAATTTAACTAACTTGCTCTATTGCTTCTCCTGAGGCACTACAGAACTTCTGTTCTATAGACTCAATCTGGCTATTGAACTGTTCCCCCCCCCCCCCCCCCACTTCCCTCATCATTTCTATGAACAAAATATCTTATTGGCTCATTTAGAACTCCAAATGTACATTATATGCTGAGGAATTGTCCACAAAATTCATTTAATGGAAATTATCGGTGGAAAAATTTGAAAGGAAGGGTGAACCTAATGCCACCTGTAATTTTATTAACCAAACAGCATGGCTGGCATTTCCTCAAAAAAAAAAAAAAAAATCAAACCCACAAGAAAAATGAGACAACATCTAGACTACCATACTCAAATCACTTCAAATTATGGTAAAATGTGTTTACCAGTGCCTAGAACCATGCTGGTAATATATTAGAGGGATCATATGATTTATTGCTGTTATATCAGTAGCTCTTGTCTTTGTATTGATCACATATTTTCACAGACCTTTCTGGCCTCTCTTACCCTTTGTGCTTTATTTAAACAGTTCATTTATTGATCATGCATATTGTAACCATGTTTGTAGGGTGATACAAAAATAAGACTGGGTGCCTCCCTTCAGAGTGTTGTAAGCTAGTAGGGAAGATAAGGCATACTTATACTCTAGGCAGAAGGCACTGGTGTAAATGTCTATGAAAATTTTGTGTTGAGAAAGATCCTTTTTCACCAGAGAATAAAGACAGCTTTATGAAGAAAGCCCCATTTAAAATGAGATATGGGTAGGATTCCTTTAGGAAATGGGAGAAACTATGCTGGATGGAAAATCCATACGTGCAAAGGCATGGGGATTAAAAAATGAAACATATGTGCAAAGATTTGTGAGTAATCCCGGTGGATTTTGATGAAGGTAGACTAGTAGAGTGGGAAAAGGCTAAAAACATAGAGAACAGACATGCAGACACGGGGTGGGGAAAGAGGGGGAGAATTGGGAGATATTGCAATTGACATATATACACTGCCATGTGTAAAATAGATAGCTAGTGGGAAGCCGCTGTGGAAACTCAGGAAGCTCAACTCCGCCGTGCTCTGTGATGACCTAGATGGGTGAGATAGGGGCAGGGGAGAAGGGAGGTGGGAGGGAGGCTCAAGAGCGAGGGGATATATGCGTATATATATAGCTGATTTACTTTGTAGTACAGCAGAAGCTAACACAATACTGTAAAGCAGCTACACTCCAATTAAAGAAAAAAGAATGGGAATTGAGAACCCATTCAAACATCACCAAATATCCAGTAAGAGAGTGTGCACTATATTCATCAACAAGGGAAGTTATTTACATTTGTTCAAAAAGTAAGTAAATCACAAGTAGAGGTTTAGTCCTATGACCATGTACTGTTTTCATTACAGAGGAGAGAAACTAAATGTTAAAAAAATGAATCAGATGGGGAAGGAAATGGGAGGGAAGTTCAAAAGGGAGGGGATATATGTATAACTATGGCTGTACCTTGGACTGCAAGGAGATCCAACCAGTCCATTCTGAAGGAGATCAGCCCTGGGATTTCTTTGGAAGGAATGATGCTAAAGCTGAAACTCCAGTATTTTGGCCACCTCATGTGAAGAGTTGACTCATTGGAAAAGACTCTGATGCTGGGAGGGATTGGGGGCAGGAGGAGAAGGGGACAACCGAGGATGAGATGGCTGGATAGTATCACTGAATCGATGGACATGAGTTTGGGTGAACTCCGGGAGTTGGTGATGAACAGGGAGGCCTGGCATGCTGCAATTCATGGAGTCGCAAAGAGTTGGATATGGCTGAGTGACTGAACTGAACTGGACTGATGGCTGATTCATGTTGAAGTTTGACAGAAAACAATGAAGTTCTGTAAAGCAGTTATCCTTCAATAAAAAAAATAAATTTGAAAAAATCAGAAGTTCATTTAATAGCTCAGCTAAGAACCTATAAGAGAAAGGTGGTCCTAGAAATAGGAAAAAAGAGAGCCAATAAGGCTGCAATGTCAAGAAAATCCCTGTGCAACTTTGTGACTGATTGTGAGGAATGAAAGAAATAAGAGGATATGATTCTGAGTTTGGATAGCAGAAAGAATTTGGTATTTTTGAAGAAAATAGAAATTTAGGATTAGGAATTGGTCTGAGAAGGAGAAATTGCCAATTTACCTTTGTACATGAAGAGTTTGAAATACCTGTGGTACTTGGAGATAGATATTAAAGTCCTACAAGGGGTTGGACATATCATAATACAATTGGAAAGAGTGGTTAATTTGGGGAACTATAAATTTTGGAGTCCTTAACATTATGATAGTTATACTGTTGAAATGGTCAGGCTGTGCAAGCTGGAAGACTGAAAGGAAAAATAAAGCTGTGAAAAAATTTGAGGAATGTCTATAGTTTTCAGCAGCAAAAGGATTAGAAGCAATTAGGAGAAGAGACAGAAATGAAATGGTCACAGACTGAGAAGGAAAGTGAGAAATAATGGATATGTTAAGAGAGAACTCTTCTTTCTTTTGTGAAAGACGAGTTGGTCACTAATTGCAAATAGTGGAAATTTTTTAACCTAGAGAAGGGAAGGCATTAGAGAATAGGAATAAGTATTATTAAAAGTTATTATTGACAAATACATCAAATAGGCTAATTGAGACAAGTCAAAATGCGAAAGTTTGTGCCATGAGTTTATTACTCTCTGCCCCTTTCATCCTATAACTTGCTTTGTGTGCTGTATAGTTTTGTGGGTGCTAATCAACCAGTCCATTCTGAAGGAGATCAGTCCTGGGTGTTCTTTGGAAGGACTGATGCTGAAGCTGAAACTCCAATACTTTGGCCACCTCATGTGAAGAGTTGACTCATTGGAAAAGACCCTGATGCTGGGAGGGACTGGGGGCAGGAGAAGGGGACGACAGAGGAGGGCTGGATGGCATCACCGACTCGATGGACATGAGTTTGGGTGAACTCCGGGAGTTGGTGATGGACAGGGAGGCCTGGCGTGCTGCAATTCATGGGGTCGCAAAGAGTCGGACACGACTGAGCGACTGAACTGAACTGAATCTTATAACCTAATCTTTACTTAGATTTAGTAGCTAATAGTGGCCTACCGGTTTTCTTTTGTTTCGGGAACACATTTCACAAATGATGTCAATTTTTTCAAGGATATTAATGGTGAATAATTATTTGTTGGGAGGAGCTGTGTTTAAAATACAGTGGAAATTTTAGATTGGAGATATTTTAAGACATAAAGAACATAAAATTTAGGTGTCCTTAAAATCACAAATACTGTAATGCTGATTTCAACTACTTGATAATCTACTTAAATTCCGTCTACTCAGAATATTCATACATCAACTATCAACTATCTTTGCACTCCAAACATGAAAATATGGGGTCACCATATCTTGAGAGTGACTAATTTCCTAAGCAAAGGAAGAGATTTTCTCTTGCATTCTTCTGACTAGGTGGAGATGAAATTTCTGGAACAGCAAGCTATTCACTTGAGAAGAGATCATTGGTTATTCATTAGGTGGTTAATTAACAGAGAAACACATTCTATTTTATAGATTACTCAGTTGAGATTTTTTTTTTTGAAACCTTAGCAACTCTATTTTGAAATAGTTTCAAGATTCCAGGTAATTATTCAACCTTCCAAAACAATGGTTAAAGCCTATGAAATTTCCTCCTGAAGATAAATATAGACTTTTAATTGTGTGTATATGAGATATGTGTGTGTGTGTCTGTATGCATGTTTGGATGTGATAGGATATTAATAAAAATGAAGTGAGTTAAAAAGTGAATAATTCTTAAAGAGATCAAAACCTTCATAAAGGTGATTTCAATATACTTTTATGAAGGACAAGTAGGAGAAAAGTAAGAATATAATAAAAATTTCACAAAGGTCAATAGAGTTCACACTGAATTTGAGAATTCTAGTTTTTTATTTCCTTTACTGCTTCCTGCAAATGGACACTGGTCTCAACTTCCTTTTTAAAATTTTATTATTTTATATTGTTAAAAATGAAGGAATGCCTGTATGATTTGATGATTCACTAGAGAAGTAATTCAGTAATTTTAATTTTTTAAAGTACATACAAAATAATTTGGTGGGTTAATCAGACATGGGCATATTATCCAGTGGATTAAATTATAATCCAGAGGAATACATTTCTACATCACCAATGACTATGATTGCTCTGCAGCAAGACTTAAATATTATTTCTAGCCTTGAGTTAATATTTTTCTTTGATATATATGCAAAGTATTTCCCATAATGTGCTTAATTGTTTTCTTTAACAAGCATTTAAAAGTATAATTTAATAAAATAAAATTTATCCTTTTTAAAGTACAGTTTATTGTTTTGACAAATATGTAATTTCTGTAATTACCACCATGATCATGATAGAGAATGTTTTGATTTTCTGAACATTTCCCGTATATCCTTCAGCAGTTAGTGTTTTCCCTATACCATTGGCCTCTGACAATCACTGATCAATTCTCTGTCACTGTACTTTTCCTTTTCTATATTTTAATGCAGATGAAACTATACAGTTTGTAATCCTTTGTATTGGCTTCTTTCACTCAGCAGGATGACTTTTGAGCTTTATCCGTCTTGTTGCCTGTATCAGTAGTTTAGTCTTTGAATTGTTGAATAGTATTCCATTGACAAATATTCCATGATTTGCTTTCCCGTGAGGAACATGTGAGAATTTCAATTGCTCCACCTTCTTGCCAACATTTACTATCATGTTCATTTCCCAATGACTTTTCTCTTATTTCCACACTCTCTGCTTTCCTTAGGACTCAGTAGTATTCCTCTTTACTTGGTAGTAAAATTTTAAGTGTATTTTCCTATCTCTATATAGCATGTGTACAAAGATGCTTCAGTCGTATCTGACTCTTTGCAACCCTGTGGACTGTAGCCTGTAGGCTCCTTTGTCCATGCAATTTTCCAGGCAAGAATGCTGGAGTGAGTTGCCATGGCCTCCTCCAGGGGGAATCTTCCCCACTCAGGGATCAAACCCACATCTCTTATGTCTCCTGCATTGGCAGGCAGGTTCTTTACCACTATAACCACCTGGAAAGCCCATCTCCATGTAGGCCCACCTTCTAATCATATCTGACTAAATATTTTTTAAATGGCTCACCATTATTTCACACTGAGTCCTGTTTCTTTAGCAGCACATATCACACTTAGTCTGATTTTGAAGTTCCTTATTTACTTCTACTAAAACTGAGCTCCTCAAAAACGAGGTTCTGTCTTCATATAATTGTATCCCTTTTAGCATCAGCATGTCATAGTAAATAGACTAATGTCACTGGCTAGGGAAACGTACTTAGCAGTAGAAAGTTTTTGACAGAGTATCCTTGTTTTAAGAATCATTTTATATGATAGATTTTTGAAGCAAGTTTCCCTGGAAGATATAAACGTGTTAGTTGGTCAGTCGTGTCTGACTCTTTGAGACCCCATGGGCTGTAGCCAGCTAGACTCCTCTGTCCATGGAATTCTCCAGGCAAGAATACTGGAGTAGCTTGCCATTCCCTTCTGCAGGGGATCTTCCTGACCCAGGTATCGAACCCAGGTCTCATGTAGTGTAGGCAGATTCTTTACTGTTTGAGCTCCCAGGAAAGCCAGGAGGGTATCATGAAAGCCATTAAATGATCTGAGTACAAATTGGAGATGTTTAACAATGGAAATGCTCCTTGCTTGCTGTGAAAATAACCTGTATAACTTACTTAGAGGTGCCCTCTGTTCTGAATGGGCCAGAGAGTGAATACTGAGAGTGCTAAGGACTTGGGGAGTTATGTGGATGGCTGACCTGGTTCACCTGTGCCTCTCTGTTGCTTGTTTTCTTTAAATCCATTAGTAAAGCTTGATACTAGCTGTGGTAAGCAGAATATTGGCCTTTAAGTATTAATAAGTCCACATCTCAAATCTCAGTATCTGTGTATATGTTATGCCCTAGAATGCCGAAGAATTGATGCTTTTGAATTGTGTTGCTGGAGAAGAGTCTTGAAAGTCCCTTGGACTGCAAGGAGATCTAGCCAGTCCATCCTAAAGGAAATCAGTCCTGAATGCTCATTGGAAGGACTGATGCTGAAGCTGCAATACTTTGGCTACCTAATGCGAAGAGCTGACTCATTGGAAAAGATGCTTTTGCTGGGAAAGATTGAGAGCAGGAGGAGACAGAGGATGAGATGGTTGGATGACATCGCCAAGTCAATGGACATGAATTTGGGCAAACTCTAGGAAATAGGGACAGGGAGTCCTGGCCTGGTGAAGCCCTTGAGGTTGCAAAGAGTCAGACACGACTCAGTCACTGAACAATAACAAAAAGGGCACAGAAGAACTAAGGCTGCAGATATAATTAAGATGATTGTGAATCAGCTGATTTTGCCGCAGGGTAATTAACGTGGATCATCAGGATTGGTCTGAGATAATCACAAGACCTCAGACTGAAGCCTACTTATATATGAGGCTGCAGATAAGTGAGAACTATAGAAAGGGCAGAATGGTAAGGACTCGGACTCCTGACTTTGCTGCTGGCTTTGAAAATGGGGACTAGGACCACAAGGTGAGGAATGAAAGCAGCCTTCAGATGTTAGAAAAGCCAAGGTTATGGATTCTTTATTTGCTCTCCCTAAAGGAGTACAGCCCTGTTAACACCTCAATTTTAGCCCAGTGAAACTGATTTCAGACTTCTGACTCCTGAATGGTAAGGTAAAAATTGTGTTGTTTTTAAGTCACTGTGTTTGTGGTGATTTGTTACAACAGCAAAAGAAAACCAAAAGTAGGTAAGACCTCTGATTCATGTAGTTCTAATGTGATAACCCAGTCACTTGTTTTAGTTTAGTAACTGAAATATAAAATAAGGTTTTCAATAATGATTTTTCAGGGTTAATGAGTGGTGCACTGCCTCTAAGATTAACTTAATCATTGTTAGGTTTTTACACATTTGGTATTAGAAAATCATTTATACAATGGTAGACAGGTTTACTGCTTGAAAAATTAATCTCTGTTTTAAGAAGGCAAATTTGGGTAAGTGTGGTCACTATAACTCAGTTTAATTCAGTAAGTATTAAACATGGTTTATGTTCAAAGCATTTTACCAAGTTCTATGAATTACTTTTTAAAAAGACAACTGTAATAGTCTGTCCTCCATGAAACTACCATCTTTTGGTAGCTATAGATAATACATGACAACATAAGAAGGATTAAAATACATCAATAGCTACAAAAACATTGTAAAAGTGTTGTGAAGAAAAATCTGAGGCTTTGTGAAGATATGCTCTTTTATTTATTTATTTATTTTTGATTACTTATTAAATCAAATGCTCTTTGATTTAATAAGTAAAGAATTAGTATAACTCAGTAAAAGTCAGAGGTGGGCTATCATGTAGACTCGTGTGGGCAAATATGGTGGATTACAGCCTTACTATAGGCTTTGAGATGACTGTAGTTAAAGGGTGCAATTAAGAAGAGTCAAAAATATTCTGCTTTGGTGATATTACCAAAAGAGGAGGGGGTCTGGCTGCTTGCTTCTTTAAAGCCAATAAACAGGCCAGGTTGGTGGAAAGGAAAGTTTGGGGGCAGGAGTGGGTAAATATCTGTCCAAAGGCCCCTTCCCCCACCCTGGCAACCAGTGGGGCAAGAGCTTTTACAGATGGAAGTGAGAGAGGGGATTATGTGCAGAAATAGCACAGTCATCTTCAGATTGGTCATCAGCGGTCTGACCAGTGTCATCTTGATGGTTTTAGGTATAGTTAACCTTCAGTTCCAGGGTCCATTTGTTCTTTGAAGCTTCTGGGAATTGTGACAGCTTATGTGGTGGGTATGGTCTGGTCCTCATGTAGTTAACTTCTTCCACCTGAGGTTTCAGTATCTATAAAGACAACTCACTGGATATGGCTCAGAATATTATCTATCACCCTTGAGAAAGAACTTAAGGTCCTTGACTATGCTTAATGACTACATTATTAGAATTTAGTCTCCTTTGACTGTTTTCCTTTGTTTACACATTTCTTACTTCTCCGATTTTCTTTGACTAAGGTTTTCCAAAAGGCAGGCAGAAGATGTAGGGGTGGGGAGGGCAAAGACCACAGGGTCCTGCTCTGTTTCAGTATCTTGCAAAGCCAAGCCAAGCTGTGTTCTGTGCCTATTAGAAAGTGCGGGTCACATTGTGCTGTGCCTTGGATCAAGCAGATGAAATTCATTTCTTACAGCAGGTGGGGAGCTGCTGAAGATGTTTGAGCAGGGTACTGCTATGATTGTAACAGTATCTGATAGGGTTTTGTGGGCAGGTGGATGTAAGAGTGATTGGAACTAGAATGACCTCTGAGGAGGCTATTACAATTTTCAAATAGAAATTTATCAGTGCCTCTCTGTGTACTGACCACTTCCATTCATACTGTGAGTGATAGCATGTGGAATGCTGATTTTGTACACGATCAATTCTTCTGTGTGTTCTCTTACCTGCCCTTTGTAAATATTTTCTTTGCAAGATACACATTACTTTTAAGCTGTGCAATTAAATCCTGAAAATTAACAAGCAGCAAGAAGAAAAAGTAATCTTCTTATGTTAAGGTCTCCTGGATCATGTTATCACTGTAAACTCATGTTTACTAAGTATCTAGGGGAAATGTATGAACTCTACTGACTTTAGTATTATCAATTAACCAAAAGCTAAATATCTGCAGTCATAAGGAACCAAGATCTTAATACTGTAGGAATAAAAAGTCTATGCTTTCTCGCACCAGCAATATACATCTATTAGTAAAGGGAATAAAGAGCTCCATTAGTACAGAGAAAATGCTATTTTAATATATTAATGGAATTTGTAGTTCTTTCTCCTGAAACTAGCTCTTTCCTTCATTCCCAGTCATATAGCAACCAAATGCTTATTTGTTGAAGTCAGTAATAATGAAATTAACATCAGTGTGTGTTAGCTGTACTTCAGACATTGTTCTAAGAATTTTAAAACATCAAATCATTTTATTTTTGCAACAATTTTAGGAGGTTCTATTATTAACCTTATTTAGAGATTTATAAGTAGGAGAACAGAGAGAAGTTAAGTAACTTGCTTAAGATCACAGAGCTACTCAGAGATGGAGCTGAGATTTGAACCCATTCAGTTGGGTTCAATAGAGAAGGCAATGGCAACCCACTCTAGTACTCTTGCCTGGAAAATCCCATGGATGAAGGAGCCTGGTGGGCTGCAGTCCATGGGGTCGCTACGAGTCAGACATGACTTCACTTCCACTTTTCACTTTCATGCATTGGAGAAGGAAATGGCAACCCACGACAGTGTTCTTGCCTGGAGAATCCCAGGGATGGGGGAGCCTGGTGGGCTGCTGTCAATGGGGTTGCACAGAGTTGGATACGACTGAAGCGACTTAGCAGCAGCAGCAGTTGGGTTCAAATTCTTACTACACTGCCTTCCTTCCAACAGAATGCTTCTTAGTAATTTTTATTTGGATTCACCATGTATTGTATCATCTTCTGAAACAGTGTTAATACTGGTGTACTCCCATCCTGCCTGGCTTATTTGGTAGGAGCAATAATCAAGCATAACACTGCAAAAAGAAAGCGAGAGCAAACGGACAAGAGAGGCACAGAGGAAGAAAAAGGAATTGGTTGGTTGGGTTAGTCACTGTCTGTCCTACTCTTGGCGACCCCATGGACTGTAGCTTGCCAGTCTCTTCTGTCCATAGGATTTCCTGGTCAGGAGTACTGGAGTGGGTTGTTATTTCCTTCTCCAGGGGATCTTCGTTACCCAAGGATCAAACCCTTGTCTCTTACGTCTCCTGAACTGGCAGGCGAATTCTTTACCTCTGAACCACCGGGAAGCCCCCAAGAAAGGCGTAGGTAATTGTTAATATAAGTAATGAAATCCATTCTTCAATGCAATTAAAAGTTTGGATACAATATTATTTTGTAACAAAATGTATGTTCCAAAAATTAAAATAGGTGGAAAAACGGATTCCTGAGTGGTTAAGTTACTAGTCCAAGGCCATGTGCTGTCCTAACTCATGAGAGCTTTCAGTCTAATGCCATATTTTGATAAACGTGACATGGGGAAAAAAGGCTCTTTAGAGAACTCTGTGTGTATGTGGGCCTTAGGATGATTTCATTGTTTGTCATTAGAGCGTGAGAATGATCATTTATTTTGTTGGGTTTACTTTGTTTTTTTTTTTATCAAAGTTACAAATTCATGTCGTCTACACACATTCTGTAAGTCCTCAGGTGAAAAACAGCATCACCCCTTTCTCACTCCAAATTTACCTTTCCCCATGGTAAGTGGTTTCCGTGTGCCTGACTCTGAGGCCCCATGGACTGCAGTCCTCCAGGCCGCTCTGTCCATGGGATTTCTCAGGCAAGAACCCTGGAGTGGGCTGCCATTTCCTCCTCCAGGGGATCTTCCCGTTCTGGGGATCAAACCCATGGCTCCCGCACCTCCTGTGTCGCAGGCAGATTCTTTACCACTGAGCCACCAGGGAAGCCCCACCCATTCCTCAGAGGTAACCAATTTTTTCAACTATTAAAAAAAATTTTTGACTTTACTATTCTCTCCGTATCTTTAAATAACATGCTTTTTATCTTTACTCTTTGCTTTTTCAACTGCAAACATTAAGTGTTGACATCTTACTGTGGAAGATGATTCAGCTTGATCACACACACGTTTCCCATGTCCTGTCCTTCCAACTCTGTTATATCGTCATTTTAGTTAGATCAGTACTCTGTGTGCTTCACAAATTGCATTGCTTCTTGGTTCTTTTCAGTGCTTGCTTGAATTCAACTTCTCTGTGTCTGCTGATTCATATTGCTTGTTCTATTTGGCAGGTGGCAAAATTGTGTGGCTATCAGTTTATATCCCATTTTATTTATCTTTGTGTGCTTATGTCTTTACACATATCTCCTTGCTGAGGGATATGTGTTTGTGGAAGGGATGGTAAATGTGTTCAATATGGTCTTTTCCCAGGTGTCCTTTTATTTGCATAGTATCCATTAGAAATCTGGGGCAAAACTATAATACAGTTTTCACTTACACAGGATCAATGCCTTGAGGATAATCAGAACTCTGAGTCAGGTAAATAAAGACAGTAGAAAATGAGCTGTGTATTTTGTAAAATGGATTTAGAATGTGGAGAACTCTGCCACGGTGCCAAACTTGCTAAGTGGCAAAAATTCTTTCATAAAAGGCGGTTTGGTTTGTAACACAATGTGAAAACAGCTCAAAGACTGATAATTTGGAAATATTTTTTATAAAGTGGATTAAAATTTTGTTCACATGATGCTATACCTCCCTTCTGTACAAATAGTGATACAATTAAAACCATGAAGCTGAAATTGATAATCTCTCTTCTAAACTGACTCAAAGCGATGCCATATTCAATATAAAAGATGAAAGATATTTGTGTAGAAAAGACTGGAGTTTATAATGCTTATGGCAAAGTATTGATTTGTATTTGTTAAATTCTCAGTTCAGGTAGATAAATAAATTTGGATTAAATGTTCAGTTATTTTGAGGATTTCCTGAAAAAGCAATACTTCTTGGATACTCGCAAGTTATAGTTATGAACATTTGAACCTAACAAGATTGCACATATTTTACTTTCTTTTAATGACAGTTGTAACTTTTGGTATGTTGAATTTGGACATTCATATTCTAATACATTATGGTTACACCTTTTAACTATTGTAGTGTTCTCAGATTTTTCCCTTGATATGTTATAATATTGTTTCCTGGCATAAGCTAAAAATTCTGAAAAAAAAAACATTTCAAGAATTTGTATTTTTTTTTCAGGGACAAATATGTCTGCAGAACTCATTCATATTTAGATAAAATTTTCAGTCATTGATCACCTATAAGGCAATTAATTTATCCATTTGTCTAGTATTTATTGAAAATATTCAATGTATGACATACCTTCATTGACCCTATTGATGCAATGAATGGTATCACTGTGGCCTTCAGGGAACTTTGAGTCTAAGAGAAATGCCATTGTTGATGTTCTTTTAAAGTAAAACCTGGAAAACTATACTTTCTATGTTTTTACATTTCTAAGAGAATGTTAATACACAAAGGAAACAGTGTTGAAGACTTCAGTCTGTGGACTTTAGGCTGCTGCTGCTGCTGCTAAGTCGCTTCAGTCGTGTCCGACTCTGTGCTACCCCATAGATGGCAGCCCACTAGGCTCCTCTGTCCCTGGGATTCTCCAGGGACATTTCCTTCTCCAATGCATGAAAGTGAAAAGTGAAAGTGAAGTCACTCAGTCGTGCCTGACTCTTCGTGACCCCATGGACTGCAGCCTACCAGGCTCCTCCGTCCATGGGATTTTCCAGGCAAGAGTACTGGAGTGGGGTGCCATTGCCTTCTCTGGGACTTTGAGGCTACTCAAGCTTTAATCCCTAGCTTTGGCAGTTACTGCTTCCCTGATGAGTCAGTTGCTAAAGAATCTGCCTGCAATGTAGGAGATCCAGCTTTGATCCCTGGGTCAGAAAGATCCCTTGGAGAAGGGAATGGCAACCCACTCCAGTATTTTTGCCTGGAGAATTCCATGGACAGAGGAATGTGACTGACATTTCTACAGGCATGAATATCCTATAGGCTCATTGTTAAGATCAAATAATTTAATATATGCAAGAGAATGGATGTATAATAAAACTTAACAGTTTCCTTTTTCTCATCGATTTTGGCATATGCAGAATTCTCAATATAGCATTAGCTCCCTAGGTAGAGAATTGCCACTAAAGTGCCAACAATTTCCATGAGAAGACTGCAAATATTTTGAAAACAACTTCAAACTAGAAGGGACTTTAGCAGTGATGTAATCCAGCTCCTTTGTAATTACCTGTCTCAGTCACACAGCTAACTGAATCAAAGCCAGGACAGAACAGAACTCAGATTCCTAAATTTTATGCTCTTCAACCTTTAAAATATAAAAGATGAAAAATAATTTTTAAATCATGGTCAATTAAAAATAAAATCAAAATAATTTGGGCATTTCAGGTAACAGTTTGAAATTAATGTCTTGCAGTGTAGTAGCTTTGGAGATTTAAGTGATGGAAAAGAGTTCACCAGATGTTTGTGCTATTCTTTCTGAGCTCCGTTTTGAATTTGTTGTGGTTGATACTGAATGTTCACTCTCAGTGCTTTGTGTTAAATCAGAAACCATAAAAAGCACCAGAAAACAACTTCTGATCTTACTGCACTTGTCTAATTCAGTTGATAGTTAGCTGCTTGCAGAATTGTTCTCTTTGATACCCTTTCTCTAATCTGTTCCACCAGAGAAGAAAAATGGTCTAGCTGCTTCTGTTCAAATCAGATACCTGCGTGAGAAAAGGAAGAAAAAAAAAAAAAGCACAATGAACTGTAAGAGCATCTGTTTCTGAGAGGCTGTAATGATTCGGAGAGTAATAGAATGCTACCTAATTGGAGCTTCCTCATAGCAGCTTTTAGACACAGATCACGATAAGCTGTAGCTTGAAGAACTTTCTACAACAAACAGAGATGGAATCTGTCCATTCTCACGGCACTCCCTGAGTTAGGCTAGGTCTTAACACGATCACAAAACAGAATCTTTTTTAAAGATGGGACTCTTATCGTTGCCTCTTTCCCTGGAAGGTGTTAGGGGAACACCATCCCTTAAAAGGAGCCGGACAGCTGCTTCTTCAGTCACCAAGCCTGTCAGGTTGTTCTGACTTCAGTTAAGTTGACAGACCATTGGATTTGGGGACCCCCTTTCTCCCTTGCTTTTGTTTCTCACTCGAATCAAGGGAAGTAGCTTCCATTGTGTGGGTATCTAAATCTAAATCACAGTGAAATAAGCCCATGCTGGGGCAGGTTAAACATTTGGCCTTCAGGGCTCTATCCAATTCTCATTGCTTGCTATAGAGCAGCCAGAAAATGCCGATTTACGAGGAGAATAAAAGAAAGGTGGTCTCCATGGTCTTGTTTCATCCTGCAAAGCCATGATTTTTCAGATGCCTTATGGATGAATTCCCTTTTTAAAGATGAATTCCCACCGCTTCCGTTGGAATTTTCTTGTCCTTCAGATCTAGGGACAGCTTAGGTTTTGCTCTTCATTTTCTCGAGAACCATACTTGATCAGAATTGAATGATCCTCTTTGGATGCATGTGTATTATATTATCTGTCATGCATTTTCTCTCTGCAGTGAGTTGAAATAAAAGCAATTATCCTATGACTTGCCTCTTTTATTCCTCTTCTGGACTTTCTGAGTACAGCTAATCAGAACGAAGCCGACATGAGCATTTTCCGCAGCGGACTCTGAACCAGCGTAGAGGCGCCTTTGAAGGAAAGAGTGTGATTGCGGCTCTTATGTTGCTGTCATTCTCTCGCCCGAGTAAGAAATACATGAGAAACCACCAATTCTCATAGGGAAGGTACTTTCAGACTTTTCGGTTGATGGTTAAAGTACTCTATTGCTCTCTCAAAACGTACACACTACTAATCTCACTTTGATGGCCGACATGTAAAATATACCATGCAACTTGTGAGGGAAACCATTTTGAATAAAACAGAACGATACCAGTGAAGGCTCAATGATGATGAAAACTGTTTCTGGAGCTCTTTTCCCTTCATTGTTCAGATTTATTTGGTCTTGCACTGTCCCATGTACATTAATTGTTGGCTAGATATTTCCTTGTACAACGCAGGTGGGTCCTTGTAATCTGGCTGTTGGGAAAATGATTACAAGACCGTTGACTCTCATTCTCTCTGCACGTGGGGGTGGGGAGTAAGCTGATGTAAAGAGCTTTTAGTGTGTCATAGTGGAATGAGTTACGTCTGAACCCATGCCTCTCTCATCACCTTTTTATCTTGATATGTAAGGTTCCCTATTTCTAGTAGCAGGCACAAGGCTTGCAGGAGGCCCTCAATACGGATATGTGCTTATTTGTGGCAGAAGTACAAACAATACATATAATGCTTACACAGACGTACACACACTTTATTTATTGACAGACTGTGTGGCAGGCCTTACATGTCAGTGAATTCATGACATATCTGTTTCTTTCCATTCGTACAATGGTTCTGTTCCTTCAATTAACAAGTATGCCAAGGCTACCTATTCTGAGGAAGGTATTTGTATTCTCATTTAACGTGAGAAGACTTCAACCCAAGATGATTAAATTTTTTGCCTGAGTGATTGCAAAATCCTGCATTCATGCCTCTTACTCTTAATTACATCATGGTGCAATTCCACCTCCCTGCCACCTCTGACTGGGTACCAGAGCTTCTCAGGCTGATCAAGACATAGGCTGCTGATACATGACCTTGAGCACATTTTGCTTCACTGCTCACAGATGCAAATGTGGAACTTTCATAGGTCTGGTATTTTCAAATATTTTTGCATCATCCAATGTATAAAGGAAGCTATTTGAAAGGCCACTTCGCTGAAGTAGGACTGGGATCCAGGGCCCACATGTTGACTTCTGACAAAGGGGCATTTCCTCATCTTGAATCAGAACCAGCTGTTGGTCAACTTGGTTCTTTCCTATGTTTTTCCTTTTGAGTGTTCACTTGCATTCCAAGTTGCTCAGTCATGTCGGGCCCTTTCTGACCCCTTGCACTGTAAGCCCCCCAGGCTCCTCTGTCCAGTGGGATTCTCTAGGTGAGAATGCTGGAGTAGGTTGCCATGTCTTCCTCCAGGGAATCTTCCCAATCCAGAAACTGAACCCGCAGTTCTTACATCTCCTGCAAATGGCAGGCAGGTTCTTACCACTAGTGCCACCTGGGAAGCCCTTTGAGTGTTTAAATACCTATAAAGTGAACTTACCTATTTTTTGTTGGACAGTTAGTTGTGCTATGATATATGTGTGTTTTAAAAGTTATTGTGCCATGACAAATTATGTCATGAAACCAAAGGGATGATTGAACAGAATGAACTCAGGGCCACAGTACTCAAAACCTGTCACTGAAACCTGGTGAAGCTAAAGAAGACCAACCACCCCAGCTCCTCAAAGGCAGGGGCCTGCCCTGATGGTCCCTTCCTGACCCTGTATATAGCCATCAGTCTGACTGTCATAGTGGTTGAATGATGTGTAAGGTAAGGTAAGGTGAAGTCGCTCAGTCGTGTCCGACTCTTTGCGACCCCGTGGACTGTAACCTACTAGGCTTCTCCATCCATGGGATTCTCCAGGCAAGAATACTGGAGTGGATTGCTATTTCCTTCTCCAGGGGATCTTCCCGACCCAGGGATCGAACCCGGGTCTCCCGCATTGGAGGCAGACGCTTTAACCTCTGAGCCACCAGGGAAGCCGAATGATGTGTAAGGAGACAGTTATTACAGATAAAGTTTCCATTGCTATCTCTTTCTTTTCTTGTCATCCTCTGAGACCCTGAAAACCAAGCTCCTGCCTTGCTTGCTCCCCAAATTTCATTTATAGACCATTCAACCTAAATTCTTAACAGCTGATAACTAAAAATCTCAGGCGTTGCAGCTAGCATTAGTGAGAATGATCACCATTTAGCAGGCATCAGGTGAAGTTCTTTATAATCATTGCTTCATTTCATCCTCACAACAACATAGGAGGAATCGATGATTACTCTCCACCTAGCAGATGCATAAAAGTTTAGAGAGGTTTAGGAATTCATTGCAAATCTGTAGAGGAGATCAACAGCTGATCTGAAGATTAAAACTCTGAATCGCTTGCTCCTTGACTGATGCCCTCAGGACACTTCACTAAGCCCTGCTGCTTCCTGAGTGGAGTCCTGGGTAACAAGCATAACCCAAGATGGCTTCATTTACCTGTGTGCTGACCCTATTCACTTCCCACTTGTAGCTCTTTTTGCCAGATTGGATGTCTTTTTTCCTTCTCCCTTCCATTTCTCCTGCCACCAGCCTATCTTCCTTAACCAGATATCTAAGGTTTCTGGGCTTGAGCTTCAGATGAACAGCATCATTTGTCACTGTTGTCTAGCCTGTCTGACTTGACCCAAGAGTCACCTCTGCCACTAGTCTGGCCACCTTATACCTAGCTGGACCTGCACTGGGTTCTCCCATTAAGGGAGCTGAGGCCCAACTTTTGGGCCAGTCTTCCTTCAAGGGCCCTTGCATTATACCTAATCCGTGATGAATCTTTAATGAAACATCATTTTTGAATGTGCAATAAGATTCCTCTCCTTTGCAGATATTAGTACTTCCCTCCCTGGTTTGCCCCTGAATCTTAGAAACAGACCAAGAATGCTCATGTTTCAAGTAAGGTAAAACGAAGGCAAAGTCTTTTTCTTTTTCTCAGGAACCTCTCACTTTCCAACCAGAGTCCAGTTCTAGCGTCAGAGTTTATTTGCTCCCCACTGCAGTTCAAGGAGCCAGATACCCTCTCTGCAGGTAGGTAAATACTGTGAGTCTTCAAGTAGGTTCAGTATTTTTTTTTTCCCCTTTATGTTGGAAGATATTGAGCTGTGAACAAATTTGCACTGAATTGTTTATCACTACAGGGACATTTATTATCTTCACTATTTCTGTTTTCAAAACCAGGACACCTACTGCCCCTTCACACTCAAAATGATAGCTGTCACACTGTCACAAGTAGAATTAATGAGCATCATCAGGTTGATTTGGAAAAGGCTGGAGCAGGGACAAGATAATTGTGTCATCGACGGTAAGAATGGGAGATCGAAGCGAATGAGTTAATTGATTTGTATGCCAAACCAATCTTTTAGAATTCAAATACTTTTCAAGATTTAGGAAAGGATGGTCAATTTTTCTTGGCAGTAGACCGTGTTTTCTGCTGCACAGAGTAATTGTGTGACAAACTGTCTATCCTCTCTGAGAAAAAGACTTTGCTGCCTTCAAATTGCTCTCTCATGTACAAGTTAGATTTTTGCATTGCTATTATTCCTCTTCTTTCTATTAGGACCTGAGACTTAAAAGAAAGTCTTATTCTCTGGGTGATTGTTTTGGTCAGTGTTTTAGTGTAGAAATGACTCTTTTGAGGTAGTCAAGAAAGAGGGCAAGCAAACTTTTCAAGCAAAACTAAACAGCAACTCAAGTGTTGGGAAAAGGGGGCAGGGCTGAAATGTGCCATCTACACCAGGCATCTCTCCTTTTGTCTCCATTTTATACCTTCAAATAATTATGCACTGCAAGTTAATTTCTGGGACAGAGAGACTTCCATAATGTACTTTAAAATGCCCTGAAGAAAAAAAAGGCTGTGTGTCAGAATCTAATTGACAGAGTGAAATTGTTTTTATGTTGTTTTTGTGCATTGACAGCCAACACTTAGGGTTTTTTTTTTTTTTTAAAGGAAATGAGTGCGTGTTTTTATGCTCAGAAAATGCTATTTCCTCCCTTATTGTAAAATGAGTGCTTTTTGGACAAAAAATTATTGCCTGTGTCCACAGGCTCCCCAAAGCACAGAATCTTGGTTGACTGATAAAATAACAGACTTCCTGCTTTGTAAACTAAGTCCTATTGAATATTCCAGTATCCTTCTTTTATTAAAAGGAAACTGGGAGGTCATCTTTCCTCCCCTTCATTTTACAGATAAATTAAAAAAATAGAAACTTCGAGAAGGTTGTCAACTCACAGGAGTTCTTATAGCTCCTTAGAGGCTGAATGGACTATGCCATTGTCACATTCTGTGAAAAAGTGGAAATGTTAGTTGCTCAGTCATGTCAGACTCTTGACAACCCCATGGACTGTAGCCTGCCAGACTCCTCTGTCCATTGAATTCTTCAGGTGAAAACAATGGAGTGCGTTGCCATTCCCTTCTCCAGGGATTCATCCTGACCCAGGGATCAAAACCAGGTCTCACGTATTGAAAGTGGATTCTTTACCATTTGAGCCACCAGGGAAGCATATTTCTGATTATATTTTCTTCTGTGAACCTCCATATACATATGGGATTCAGTTCAGTCACTCAGTCATGTCCAACTCTTTGCGACCCCATGAACTGCAGCATGCCAGGCTTCCGTGTCCATCACCAACTCCCGGAGTCCACCTAAACTCATGTGCATCAAGTCAGTGATGCCATCCTGCCATCTCATCCTCTGTCGTCCCCTTCTCTTCTTGCCCCCAATCCCTCCCTGATTCAGGGTCTTTTCCAATGACTCAACTCTTTGCATGAGGTGGCCAAAGTACTGGAGCTTCAGCTTTAGCATCAGTCCTTCCAAAGAACACCCAGGACTGATCTCCTTTAGAATGGACTGGATGGATCTCCTTGCAGTCCAAGGGACTCTCAAGAGTCTTCTCCAACATCACAGTTCAAAAGCATCAATTCTTCGGCGCTCATCTTTCTTCACAGTCCAACTCTCACATCCATACATGACTACTGGAAAAAGCATAGCCTTGACTAGATGGACCTTAGTTGTCAAAGTAATGTCTCTGCTTTTGAATGTGCTATCTAGGTTGGTCATAACTTTCCTTCCAAGGAGTATGCGTCTTTTAATTTCATGGCTGCAATCACCATCTGCAGTGATTTTGGAGCCCCCCCCAAAATAAAGTCTGACACTGTTTCCCCATCTATTTCCCATGAAGTGATGGGACCAGATGCCATGATCTTCGTTTTCTGAACGTTGAGCTTTAAGCCTACTTTTTCACTCTCCTCTCTCACTTTCATCAAGAGGCTTTTTAGCTCCTCTTCACTTTCTGCCATAAGGGTGGTGTCCTCTGCATATCTGAGGTGATTGATATTTCTCCCGCCAATCTTGATTCCAGCTTGTGCTTCTTCCAGCCCAGCGTTTCTCAGGATGTACTCTGCATATAAGATAAATAAGTAGGGTGACAATATACAGCCTTGATGTACTCCTTTTCCTATTTGGAACCAGTCTGTTGTTCCATGTCCAGTTCTAACTGTTGCTTCCTGACCTGCATATAGGTTTCTCAAGAGGCAGGTTAGTTGCTCTGGTATTCCCATCTCTTTCAGGATTTTCCACAGTTTATTGTGATCCACACAGTCAAAGGCTTTGGCATAGTCAATAAAGCAGAAATAGATGTTTTTCTGGAACTCTCTTGCTTTTTCCACGATCCAGCGGATGTTGGCAATTTGATCTCTGGTTCCTCTGATTTTTCTAAAACCAGCTTGAACATCAGGGAGTTCACGGTTCACATATTGCTGAAGCCTGGCTTGGAGAATTTTGAGCATTACTTTACTAGCGTGTGAGATGAGTCCAATTGTGTGGTAGTTTGAGCATTCTTTGGCATTGCCTTTCTTAGGGATTAGAATGAAAACTGACTTTTCCAGTCCTGTGGCCACTGCTGAGTTTTCCAAATTTGCTGGCATATTGAGGGCAGCACTTTCACAGCATCATCTTTCAGGATTTGAAACAGCTCCACTGGAATTCCATCACCTCCACTAGCATTGTTTGTAGTGATTCTTTCTAAGGCCCACTTGACTTCACATTCCAGGATGTCTGGCTCTAGATAATCACCATCATGATTATCTGGGTCATGAAGATCTTTTTTGTACAGTTCTTCTGTGTATTCTTGCCACGTCTTCTTAATATCTTCTGGCTCTGTTAAGTTCCCACCATTTCTATCCTTTACTGAGCCCATTTTTGCATGAAATGTTCCCTTGTTATCTCTAGTTTTCTTGAAGAGATCTCTAGTCTTTCCCATTCTGTTGTTTTCCTCTATTTCTTTGCATTGGTTGCTGAGGAAGGCTTTCTTATCTCTCCTTGCTATTCTTTGGAACTCTGCATTCAGATGCTTATATCTTTCCTTTTCTCCTTTGCTTTTTGCTTCTCTTCTTTTCACAGCTATTTGTAATGCCTCCCCAGATAGCCATTTTGCCCTTTTGCATTTCATTTCCATGGGGATGGTCTTGATCCCTGTCTCCTGTACAATGTCACAAACCTCCATCCACAGTACAACAGTAGGTGTTGTGAGATGCATCAGAGTGCAGACACACAAACCATAATCACAGAAAACTAGTCAATCTAATCACATGGACCACAGCCTTGTCTAACTCAGTGAAACTAAGGCATGCCATATGGGGCCACCCAAGTCGGGGTGGTCATGGTGGAGAGGTCTGACAGAATGTGGTCCACTGGAGAAGGAAATGGCAAACCACTTCAGTATTCTTGCCTTGAGAACCCCATGAACAGTATAAAAAGGCAAAATGATGGGATACTGAAAGAGGAACTCCCTGGGTCGTAGGTGCCCAGTATGCTACTGGAGATCAGTGGAGAAATAACTCCAGAAAAAACGAAGGGATGGAGCCAAAGCAAAAACAATACCCAGCTGTGGATGGGACTGGTGATAGAAGTAAGGTCTGATGCTGTAAAGAGCAATATTGCATAGGAACCTGAAATGTTATGTCCATAAATCTAGGCAAATTGGAAGTGGTGAAACAGGAGATGGCAAGAGTGAACATCGACATTCTAGGAATCAGTGAACTAAAATGGACTGGAATGGGTGAATTTAACTCAGATGACCATTATATCTACTGCTGTGGCCAGGAATCCCTTAGAAGAAATGGAGTAGCCATCATGGTCAACAGAAGAGTCCCAAATGCAGTACTTGGATGCAATCTCAAAAACAATGGAATGATCTCTGTTCATTTCCAAGGCAAACCATTCAATATCACAGTAATCCAAGTCTATGCCCCAACCAGTAATGCTGAAGAAGCTGAAGTTGAACAGTTCTATGAAGACCTACAAGATCTTTTAGAACTAACACCCCAAAAAAGATGTCCTTTTCATTATAGCGGACAGGAATGCAAAAGTAGGAAGTCAAGAAACACCTGGAGTAACAGGCAAATTTGGCCTTGGAACATGGAATGAAGCATGGCAAGGCTAATAGAGTTTTGCCAAGAGAATGCACTGGTCATAGCAAATGCCCTCTTCCAACAATACAAGAGAGGACTCTACACATAGACATCACCAGATGGTCAACACCGAAATCAGATTGATATATTCTTTGCAGCCAAAGATGAAGAAGCTGTATACAGTCAGTAAAAACAAGACCAGGAGCTGACTGTGGCTCAGATCATGAACTCCTTATTGCCAAATTCAGACTTAAATTGAAGAAAGTAGGGAAAACCACTAGACCATTCAGGTATGACCTAAATCAAATAGTTTATGATTATACATTTGGGCTTATGACTTAAATAAAATTTGCCCCCTGAAACTTTGCATCTTAATCCCAAGTTGGAATCAAGGCTTCTGGGAGAAATATCAACAACCTCAGATGTTCAGATGATACCATCCTAGTGGTGGAAAGTGAAGAGGAACGAAATAGCCTTTCGATGAAAGTGAACAAGGAGAGTGAAAAACTGGCTTAAAACTCAACATTCAGAAAACTAAATCATGGCACCCTGTCCCATCACCTCATGGCAAATAGATCGGGAAAAATGGAAACAGTGACACATTTTATTTTTTTGGGCTCCAAAGTCACTGCAGACAGTGACTGCAGCAGTGAGATTAAAGGATGCTTACTCCTTGGAAGGTCTCATCTGCCCTGGTAGTTCAGACGGTAAAGCGTCTGCCCGCAATGCGGGAGACCCGGGTTCGATTCCTGGGTCGGGAAGATCCCGTGGAGAAGGAAATGGCAATCCACTCCGGCACTCTTGCCTGGAAAATCCCATGGACAGAGGAGCCTGATAGGCTACAGTCTATGGGGTCGCAAAGAGTCGGACATGACTGAGCGACTTCACTTTCACTTTCACTCCTTGGAAGAAAAGCTATGACAAACCTAGACAGCGGATTAGAAAGCAGGCACATGACCTTGCCGACAAAGGTTCGTATTATAGTCAAAGCTATGGTTTTTCCAGTAGTCATGTATGGATATGAGAGTTAGACCATAAAGGCTGCATGCTGAAGAATTGATGCTTTTAACTGCGGTGCTGAAGAAGTCTCTTGAGAGTCCCTTGGACAGAAAGGAGATCAAACCAGTCAATTCTAAAGGAAATCAACCCTGAATATTCATTGGAAGGACTGATGCTGAAGCTCCGATACTTTGGCCATCTGATGTGAAGTGCCAACTCATTGGAAAAGCCCCTGATGCTGGGAAAGATTGAGGTCCAGAGGAGAAGGGGACAGAGGATGAGATGATGAGTATGGCATCACCAACTCAATGGACATGAATTTGAGCAAACTCTGGGAGATGGTGAAGGACAGTGAAGCCTGGTGTGCTGCAGATCCTGGGGTTGCAAAGAGTTGGACATGATAGAGAGACTCAACAGCAGCAACAGCTTCCCACTGATGGAGATGCCCAGATACAGCCCCAATTCTGGACTAAGGAGACATCAAAGGAGGCTGGAGATATTCTTTAGGAAATATCCCAGGGTTTGCCCAAAAGCAGGATTATGAAGATTAAGAAAAACAGAATTCTCAAGATGAAGTCGATCTCTTATACCCTTCTTGTGTCCTTTTCCCTGTTACCTCTATTCAGTTATCTCCACTATGTTAGGCCAGTTTCCTGGGGAAATTTATGACTGCCAGACCTTTTCAGTGAAGGGGGATAAAAAAGTACTATTGCCATTTCAACTTGTCAGTTAGTTCAGTTGTTCAGTCGTGTCCAACTCTTTGTGACCCCATGGACTGCAGCAGGCCAGGCCTCCCTGTCCATCACCAACTCCCAGAGTTTATCCAAACTCATGCCCATTGAGTTGGTGATGCCATCCAACCATCTCATCCTCTGTCATCCCCTTTTTGTCAGAGATATACTAAACATCACTGATTTTATTCTTGAATATGTTTTGTCCTACATTGAAAATCTGGTTTTAACAATACCAAAATTACTGCTTATTTGCTTTATCCTAATATACTAGTAATGTATGAATTGAGAGATTGGGATTGATATATACACACTACTATGTATGAAGTAGGTAACTAGTGAGAACCTACTGTATAGCCCAGGGAACTCTGCTCAATTGTATGTGGCAGCGTGGATGAGAGGGAAGTTTGGGGGAGGATAGATCCATATATATGTATGCCTGAGTTGCTTTACTGTGCACCTGAAACTATCGCAACACTGTTAAGGGCTATACTCCAGTATAAAACAAAAAGTTAAAAATATAGAAAATGTATTTATATTTTATAAAATACATATTTTCATATTTATATCAATAAGATTAAATTTGCTATATATTTTAAATTAGAAAATATATAAACAAGCATGAAGCATCAATTTCAATATTACTAACACCAATTAATCATTGAGTGCAGCTTGAAATTTCCTTCTAGCTTTTTATTACTGTTGAGTACATTCTATTAAGGATGGACAATTAAGTACTGTTAATTGAAATATCTTTTTGTTTTTCTCTGAGGTGGTTGGCTATTAATTTGTTATACATTAGGTTTGCTTGTTTTGTTTTAGTTTCAATTTTACGGCTTACTTTTTTGTTCATTTCAATTAGATTTTAAAATTTTAAAACAAAATGGCCTCCCAACTAGAGCTATAAAAAAAGGCGCACTTGGAAGTCTGATCTCTGTCACCACTGCATTTTTCAACTACAGTATGTATTGTATGTAATCATTATTAATTTCTGGATTATCTTTTAGGGTTTTGTGGTTGTAGCAATTGTTATTGCAAGGATGTATATACACATTTGATCTTTTTCTTCCTTTTCTTATTAAACATAGCTTGCAATTTCCATTTTCCTGCACCACATATATTCACTTGACAGTTTGCTGTTGTTCAGTTGCCAAGGTGTGTCTGACTCTTTGCAGCGCCACGGACTGCAGCACATTGCCTCCTGTATAGTTTTATGGGCTTCTGTCCCTAGTTCTTTGGGTGCAACGTTTCCTAGACCTAATCCCTTGAATCTATTTGTCACTTTCTCTGTATAGTCATAGGGGATTTGATTTAAGTCATACCTGACTGGCCTAGTGGTCTTCCCCACTTGACAATATATTCTGAAAATTATTCATATTAGTATAGAGAGATCTTTCATGATCTTTTTTGTTGGCAGGGTGTGAGGTTGTTTTGATTTTCCAAAACTTATTTCACCAACTCTTTATTAATCATCATTTGATAGATTTCCAGCTTTTGCCCATTACAGATAATGATGCAATGAATAATCTTTTCCCAGTGTTGCTTTCTATTTATAGAATGTGCCTTTGGGATAGATTTCTAGAAATGGGGCTGCTGGATGAAAAAGAACATTGATCTGTAGTATTGCTAGGAGTTGCCAAATTCTTCTCAAAGGGGGAATTATTTTGTATTCCACTAGTAATGTATGAAAGTGAGTTTTTCTAAAAGTGTTGACAACCCAGTTTATAGTCATTTTAAATTTGCCAGGCTGATATGTGAAAGGTGATAATTCAGTTTTATTTTGTTTTTTTAAAAATCAAGTGAAGTGAGCATCATTTTATATGTTGACGTATGATGATTTAAGGCTTGCTTTGAAGTTCGGATTTTTTTAACAGAATAGGGTTAGTTGTTGTTCAGTCGCTAAGTCATGTCTGATTCTTTGAGACTCCATGGACTTCAGCATGCCAGGCTCCTCTGTCCTCTACTGTCACCTGGAGTTTGCTCAAATTCATATCCATTGAGTCTGTGATGTTATTTAACCATCTCATCCTCTACCACCCCTTCTTCTTATGCCTTCAGTCTTTCCCACCATCAGGGTCTTTTCCAATGAGTTGGCTCTTTGCATAGGTGGAGTTTGGCTCCAATGCCAAAGCAATGGACTTCAGCATCGGTCCTTCTAGTGAATATTCAGGTTTGATTTCCTTTAGGATTGACTGATTTGACCTCCTTGCTGCCCAAGGGACTCTCAAGAGTCTTCTCCAGCACCAGTTTGAAAGCATCAACTCTTTGGCACTCTTTATGGTTCAACTTCTTTATGGTTCAGCCTTCTTTATGGTTCAACTCTCACATCCATGCATGACTACTGGAAAAACCGTAGCTTTGACTATATGGAACTTTGTTGGCAAAATAATGTCTCTGTTTTTTAATATGCAGTCTAGGTTTGTCATAGCCTTTGTTCCATGGAGCAATTATCTTTACTTTCATGGCTGAAATCACCACCTGCAGTGATTAGAACTCTATAACAGACTGGTTCCAAATCAGGAAAGGAGTACATCAAGGCTGCATATTATCACCCTGCTTATTTAACTTCTATTCAGAGTACATCATGAGAAATGCTGGGCTGGATGAAGCACAAGCTGGAATCAAGATTGCCGGGAGAAATATCAATAACCTCAGATATGCAGATGACACCACCCTTTTGGCAGAAAGTGAAGAATTAGAGACCCCTTTGATGAAAGCAAAAGAGGAGAGTGAAAAAGTTGGTTTAAAGCTCAACATTCAGAAAACTCAGATCATGCTATCCGATCCCAGCACTTCATGGCAGATAAATGGGCAAACAATGGAAACAGTGACAGACTTTGGGGGGCTCCAAAATCACTGCAGATGGTGACTGAAGCCATGAAATTAAAAGATGCTTGCTCCTTGGAAGAAAAGTTCTGACCAACCTAGACAGTATATTAAAAAGTCGAGACATTACTTTGCCAACAAAGGTCCGTCTAGTCAAAGCTATAGTTTTGCCAGTAGTCATGTATGGATGTGACAGTTGAACTATAAAGAAAGCTGAGCACCAAAGAAATGATGCTTTTGAACTGTGGTGTTGGAGAAGCCTCTTGAGAGTCCCTTGGACTGCAAGGAGATCCAACCAGTCCATTCTGAAGGAGATCAGTCCTGAATATTCATTGGAAGGACTGATGCTGAAGCTGAAACTCCAATACTTTGCCCACCTGATGCAAAGAACTGACTCATTTGAAAAGACCCTGCTGCTGGGAAAGATTGAAGATAAGAGGAGAAGGGATAACAGAAGATGAGATGGTTGCATGGCATCACTCACTCAATGGACATGAGTTTGAGCAAGCTCCGGGAGTTAGTGATGGACAGGGAGGACTGGTGTGCTGCAGTCCATGGGGTCACAAAGATTTGGCCATGACTGAGTGACTGAACAGAACAGAAAGCTTCACAAGAATATAATCCTTATTTGTGAATTAAAAGCAATTGCACTTTATATTATAAAAAAATATGGGGATATTACCTAAAGACACACAACTGCTAAATCACTGAACATTTGAAAAGTATGTGGAAGTGAAGACAGTCATATCATCTAGAGCTAACATGTTTTGGAATATTTTCTTTTAGCCTTTTTCTATTCTTCTGAAACATTGTCCATAGTAATGTTTTTTATTTTACTAGACTTAATTTTAGAGCTCTTTTAGTATTAAAGAAAAATTGAGAAGAAAAAGAGTTCCCATGATTTCCCATGGAATATCATTCCATTTGCTTAGATCTTTGATTTCTTTCATTTAATTTTTGTAGTTTTTCTCACTTAGATTGTGTATATATTTTGTTAGAACTATACCTAAATACTTGAGTTTCTGTTGCTAATATGAGCTGTGTTGCTTTTCAATTTCAATTTCTAATTGTTCATTGATGGTATTTGCGAAAGCAAATTTACTTTTGTATATTAACCTTGCATCTTGAAAACTTGATATTATCACTTACTGGTTCCAGAAACCTTTGTTGATTCTTAGGATTTTTTTACATAGACAGCCAAGAATTTACAGAAAGAAGAGGTTTTATTTCTCCCTTTCTAATATGTATACCTTTTCTTTTCTTACTGCATTAGATAGGGTTTCCAGTACAATTCTGAATCAGAATGGTGAGATTGTTTTTGCCTTGTTTCTATTCTTTGGGAAGATCATCTAATTACTTACCATTAAATAAAATGTTAGCTGTAAGGCTTTTGTAGAAGATATTTGTTAAATTGAGGAAGTTTCACTTCTGTTTCACTTGAAGATTTTGTTCTGGATGGCTGTTGAATTTTGTGAAATGCTTTTTCTACATCTGTTAATAATCATTATATCATCTTTCATCATTTGCCTGTTTATATGATGGATTACATTAGTTGATTTTCAATTGTTAATGCTTGCACAACTAGAATAAATCTCATCCAGTCATAGTATTTAAATTTTTTCATATGTTGTTGAATTTGACTTACTGATACTTTGTTAAGGATTCCAACTTGATCTTAAGAGATGTTTTGTCTGTAGTTTTCCTTTCTTGGTAATATTAGTACTTTTGTCTTATTTTGGTATTAAGCTGGCTTCCCAGAATAATGTATTCCCCTTGCTTCTATTTTCTAGAATAGATTGGAGGGATTGGTATCATTTCTTTCTTAAATATTTGGTAGAATTCTCTGGTGAAAACATCTGGGCTTGGTGTCTTGATCACTGATTTGATTCACTACGAATATCACTCTCAGTCTCTGTCTTTTAACTGGTATGGAAGTGGAAGTGAAAGTCACTCAGTTGTGTCTGACTCTCTGCTATCTCATGGACTCTCCATGGAATTCTCCAGACCAGAATATTGGAGTGGGTGGTCTTTCCCTTTTCCAGGGAATCTGACCAACCCAGGGATTGAACCCAGGTCTCCTGTTTTTCAGGCGGATTCTTTACCAACTGAGCCACAAGGGAAGCCCTTTAACTGGTATATTTAGCACATTAATATTTAAAGTGATTATTGATACATTTGGACCAATATCTCCTCTTTTGTAGCTGTTTTCTATTTGTACTTTTTCCCTCCTTTGTCATTTATGCTTTCTCTGCTTTTTAAAATTAATTAATTTCGGGTAATAATGGTTATAACATTATCTAAGTCTCAAGTGTACACACTGTTTCAACATCTGTATTATATTAGAGTGTTCAGTTCAGTTCAGTCGCTCAGTCGTGTCCAACTCTTTGCGACCCCATGAATCGCAGCACACCAGGCTTCCCTGTCCATCACCAACTCCCGGAATTCACGTCCATCGAGTCAGTGATGCCATCCAGCCATCTCATCCTCATCCTGAATGTATACTTACCATCAAAAGTTTGATTGCATTCCTTTACAATGCATTTGAACACCTTTACCCATTCTGCCCTTCCCTTCAGGTAACAACTAATGTATTCTCTGTGTCTGTTTGCTTGTTTTGTTTTTTTTTTTAATTTTATTTAATATTCCACATAAGTAAAATCATGTCATTAGTCTTTCTCTGACTGATTTTACTTAGCATAATGCCTTCGAAGTCCACCCATATTATTGTAAATGGTAAGATTTCATTTTAATGGCTGAATTATATTTTACTGCATATATATGTGTGTGTGTGTGTGTGTGTATATATATATATATATATATATATATATATATATATATATATATATATCACATCTTCTTTATCCATTCATCCATTAGTGGGCACTTATAGTGTTCATATCTTGACTATTGTAATTAATGGTGTGATAAATACAGCATTGCATATATCTTCTTGAATTAGTGTTTCAAATTCATGAAAGAAGAGAGTGAAAAAGTTGGCTTAAAGCTCAACATTCAGAAACGAAGATCATGGCATCTGGTCCCATCACTTCATGGGAAAGAGATGGGGAAACAGTGGAAACAGTGTCAGACTTGATTTTGGGGGGCTCCAAAATCACTGCAGATGGTAATCGCAGCCATGAAATTAAAAGACGCTTACACCTTGGAAGGAAAGTTATGACCAACCTAGATAGCATATTCAAAAGCAGAGACATTACTTTGCCAACAAAGGTCCATCTAGTCAAGGCTATGGTTTTTCCTGTGGTCATGTGTAGATGTGAGAGTTGGACTGTGAAGAAAGCTGAGCGCGAAAGAATTGATGCTTTTGAACTGTGGTGTTGGAGAAGACCCTTGAGAGTCCCTTGGACTGCAAGGAGATCCAACCAGTCCATTCTGAAGGAGATCAGCCCTGGGATTTGTTTGGAAGGAATGATGCTAAAGCTGAAACTCCAGTACTTTGGCCACCTCATGTGAAGAGTTGACTCATTGGAAAAGACTGTGATGCTGGGAGGGATTGGGGGCAGGAGGAGAAGGGGATGACCGAGGATGAGATGGCTGGATGGCATCACCGACTCGATGGATGTGAGTCTGAGTCAACTCCGGGAGTTGGTGATGGACAGGGAAGCCTGGTGTGCTGCAATTCATGGGGTCTTAAAGAATCGGACACGACTGAGCATCTGAACTGAACTGAATATTTATTGAGAAATCCCAGGTTGCACTAGCAGTAAAGAACCTGCCTGCCAGTGCAGGAGATGTAAGAATATGAGGGAAGAACATGGGTCGGGAAGATGACCTGGAGAAGGAAATGGCAACCCACTCTAGTATTCTTGCCTGGAGAATCCCATGGACAAAGGAGCCTTGCAGGCTACAGCCCATGGGATCACAGAGAGTCAGACACAACTGAAGGCAACTTAGCACTAGCACTATTGAGAAATTTTGCATCCATGCTCATCAGAGATATTGACCTGTCATTTTCTGTTTTGGTGTTGTCCTTGTTTAGTTTTGGCATCAGGGTAATTGTTTTCTTGTAAAACGAGTTAGGAAGTATGCCTCCCCCTCTGTATTTTGGAAGAGTTTCAGTTGGATAGTTATTAAATCTTCTAAGAATGTTTGGTAGAATTTACCCGTGAAGTCATATGGTCCTGAACCTACAGTTGCTTAGGAGATTTTAAATTACTGTTTCAATCTCCTCACTAGTATTTGTTCTATTGAGAATTCTATTTCTTCATTAATCAGTCTTCTAAGATTGTATGATTCTAAGAATATATCCATGTCTTCTAGGTTGTGCAATTTTTTGGCATATACATTTTTATAGTAGTCTCTTATCCTTTGTATTTCTGTGGTACTCCTCATATATCTACTACTTTGCTTCTGATTTACCTCAGTCTTCTCTTTTTTCCTCAGTCTAGCTAAAGAATTGTCAATTTTATTTATCTGTCCAAGGATCAGTCCTTAGTTTATTGATCCTTTTCTGTTGTCTTCTAAATCTCTCATTTATTTCCACTCTGATCTTTATTATTTCCTTCCTTTGACTAATTTTGGGCTTTTTTCTGGATGTTCTTTTTCTAGTTTCTTTAGATGTAAGGTTCAATTGTTTGATTTTTGTTTTTCTTGTTCTTGAGGTACGCCTGTATCACTGTTAACTTCTCACTTAGTATTATTTTTGCTGCATCTCAAAGAATTTGGGATACCATGTCTTCATTTTCATTTGTCTTTAGATATTTTTTGATTTTGCCTTTGATTATCTCATTGACGCAGTAGTTGTTCAGTAGTTTAGAAGCATATTGTTTAGTCTTCACGTACTTGAATTGTTTTCACCTTTATTCTTGTAATTGATTTCTGGTTTTATACCATTCTGTTCAGAAAAGATGTCTGATATGATTTCAGTCCTCTTAAATTTCTTGAGACTTGTTTTGTATCCTTAAAAATGGTCTGTTCCTGAGACTGTACCGTGTGCACTTAAGAAGACTGTATTCTGCTGCATTTGGATGGAATGTTCTGTATAAATCTATCAAGTGTGTCGGGTCTGATAGTTCCCTTAAGGCTATTTCCTTGTTAATAACCTATTGATATAAGTGGGCTGTTAAAGTTTCCTACCATTATTATGTTGCTGTCAATTTCTCCATTTAGGTCTCTTATTATATTTCATATATTTTGATACTCTTACATTAGGTGCATAATTATTAATACTTGTTATGTCTGCCTGATGAATTGTACCCTTTATCATTATATACTGTCCATCTTTGTCTGTAGTTATGTTTTCTTAGCTTGAAGTCTGTTTTATCTGATCTAAATATGGCTACACCTACTTTATTTCAGCCGTTTTCTTGAAGTATCATCTTCCATCCCATCACTCTTAGCTTATGTTTATTTTCAGACCAGAGATGAGTTTCCTGGAGGCAGCATATGGTTGGGTCTTGTTTTTAATTCATTTAGCCACCCTTTGTCTTTGGTAAATTTAATGCATTTATGTTCAAGTGATTATTGATGAGTGAAGACTTAGAACTGCCATTCTGTTTTGTGTTTTCTGGTTGTTTTAGATCACCATTGTTTCTTTTTCCTTGTGTTTCTGTCTGCCATGTCTGTTTTCTCAGTTTCCTATTTTTATGTTTTTTGTCTGTGCTACATCTGTGCTTTGCGGTTCCCATGAGTTTCTATAAAGCATCTTATAGATAACATAGTCCTTTTCCTGCTGGTTTTGTTTTGTTTTGTTTTTTACTATTTTTCCCTTTTAATCTTTGTGTGATAATTAAGTGGTTAACCACCTTCTGATATTTAGAGTCACAATTTTCTGATTCTGTCGTCTTTCTAAAAGTTTTATGTGCTTATGCCTTTTCCTTTAAGGTAGAAGATCTCTTTTCAACATTTCTCGTAAGGTTGGTCTAGTGATGATGACTCCCCTTAGCTTTTATTTATCTGTGAAGGCCTTTATTTCTTCTCCATGTCTGAAGGATACCTTTGCTGGATAGAATATTTTTGGCTGGCAGTTTTAACATTTAATATTTTCTGTGTGCCATTGCGCACTCTTCTGCCCAGTAGTTTCTCTTGAGAAACCCTAATGAGGGCTTCTTTGTAGATTCAGTTCAGTTCAGTTCAGTTGCTCAGTTGTGTCTGACTCTTTGTGACCCCATGGACTGCAGCATACCAGACCTCCCTGTCCACCATCAACTCCCAGAATTTACTCAAACTCATGTCCACTGAGTCAGCAACACTATGCAACATCTCATCCTGTCTTGTTCCCTGCTCCTCCTGCCTTCAATCTTTCCCAGCATCAAGGTCTTTTCAAATAAGTCAATTCTTTGCATCAGGTGGGTAAATATTGGAATTTCAGCTTCAGCATCAGTCCTTCCAGTGAATATTCAGGGCTGATTTCCATTAGGATGGACAGGTTGGATCTCCTTGCAGTCCAAGGGACTCTCAAGAGTCTTCTCCAACACCACAGTTCAAAAGCATCAATTCTTAGGCGCTCAGCTTTCTTTATAATCCAACTCTCACATTCATACGTGATTACTGGAAAAACTGTAGCCTTGACCAGACAGACCTTTGTTGGCAAAGTAAAGTCTCGACTTTTTAATAAGCTGTTTAAGTTGGTCATAACTTTTCTTCCAAGGAGAAAGAATCTTTTAATTTCATGGCTGCAGTCACCATCTGCACTGATTTTGGAGCCCCCCAAAATAAAGTCTGCCACTGTTTCCCCATCTATTTGCCATGAAGTGATGGGACCAGATGCCATGATCTTTGTTTTCTGAATGTTGGTCAACTTTTTCACTCTCTTCTTTCACTTTCATCAAGAGGCTTTTTAGTTCTTCTTCACTTTCTGCCATAAGGGTCATGTCATCTGCATATTTGAAGTTATATCTTTGTAGTTCACTGTCTTTTTAACCTGGCTGCTGCTAAAATTCTTGTCATAGACTTTTGACATTTTGACATAATGTCTTAGAGAAGATCTTTTTGCATTGAGATAATTGGTTGTTCTCTTAGCTTCAGGGATTTGTTTATCTAGTTCCTTCGCCCGATTTGGGAAATTCTCAATTATTATCTCCTTGAATTAACTTTCTGCTCATTTTTCTCTGTTCTTCTTCTGGGATATCCATTATCTTTTTGCTGTCCTTTGTAATGGGGCCTGATAGTTCTCATAGACATTCTTCTTTTTATAAAAGATCTTCTATGTGATTTATTTTTAGGCTTCAAACTTTAGACTCATTAATTCTGTCTTCCATATGGTCTCTGAGATCCATCATGAGGTACCTGTAATTAATTTTGGTAAAATTTCAGTAAATATTACTTCAAACTTTCATCTGCCTCTTTCTCTCATTCTTCTCTTTCTGATGTTTCTATATGTGTGTATTGCACATTTTGTAATTATCCTACATTCTTGGATATTCTATTCAGTGTTTTCATTCTTTTTTTTTTTTCAGTTTTGAAAGTTTTATTGACATATCTTCAAGCTCATTGAGTTTTTTCCTCAGTTGTGTTTAGTTTCCAGATGAGCCTGTCAAAGAGCAGTCTTCATTTCTGTGACAGTGCTTTTGGTTTCTAGCATTTCCTTTTGTTTCTTAGTGTTTCCATCTCTATGTTTACACCACCCACCTGTTTTTGCATCTAGTCCAGTTTTACCATCTGAGACTTTAGTATATTAATCAGAATTATTTTAAATTCATGGTCTGATAGTTCCAAAATTGCTGCCATATCTGAGTTTTGTTCTGAGGCTTGCTTTTTCTCTTCAACTTGCATTTTGGCCATTTATTATATCTTTTATTTTTTTTAATTGAAACCTGGACATGATGTATTGAGTAAAAGGAGATTAGATAAATAGAATTTTTATGTGAGGCTTTGTTATGGTTAGTAATTTAGAGTGTGTTTATTCTTTGCTGTAGCTATAGCCTCAGATAATAAAATTTCCTTTAATGTCCTTATTTTTATCTCACTGCTGTCTTTGACTTTCCCCAGAGACTCTTTCTTAAATAGAGCTTGAAACTTGCTTTTTGTTTAGCTGTAATCCCCTCTTATACAGAAGCCTATTGGGAGGTGGTAAGGTGTGGGCAAAGGGAAAATATATTTTATAATCCCTTGATTGCTGCTGCTGCTGCTAAGTCACTTCAGTCGTGTCTGACTCCGTGCCACCCCATAGATGGCAGCTCACCAGGCTCCTCTTTCCCTGGGATTCTCCAGGCAAGAATACTGGAGTGGGTTGCCATTTCCTTCTCCAATACATGCGTGCATGCTAAGTCGCTTCAGTCATGTCCAACTCTGTGCAACCCCTCAGACAACAGTGCACCAGCCTCCTCTGTCCACAGGATTTTCTAGGCAAAGATACTGGAGTGGGTCGCCATTTCCTTCTCCAAACCCCTTGATTAGGTCTTGGTATTTTAGTGAACCTGTGTGCTTGGGCTGTGACTGTCAAAAATACTGCTTAGCTTTCACCCACACCCCTTCAGTAAATAAGGAAAGCTACAGGGCCTGGAGTTGTGTATTTCTTTCCCTCACTTCTAGGGCTAGAGGGGGCTGGAGTTTGGGTATTTTCTTTCTAAGGTCAGTCTGGGTCTTGGAAAAGCCTAGCGGGTTTGACTTTGGTAAAATAGTTTTCCTTGAGGGTAGGCCCTTTTTAAGGAGAAGAGAAAGTTCTAGGTATATTTCAAAACAGTTAGTTTTTTGCTACCCCTGACAGACAGAAACTTGAGGGGAATTTTCTCTAATCTTTTATCTGAGAATCTGGTAGGACTCCAGGAGGTATTATAAATGTCATGGAAATATAAGTATCCTTCTAAGGATGGGGCCCCAGAAATTTTAAATTCTCAAGCTAGTCCATGCTCAGCCTCTAGTAATTACTTGAATTTACTGAAAGTGTTCTTATCAATTGCTGGCTCTAGTAACACTTCACAGGCAAGATGTGATTCTATTTGCTTGTCTCTCCAGTTTTAAGTTTGCAGGCAGTATTTTCTCATAACCTTAGTCCTCCGATGGATCTAAAAAATTGTTATTGACATTTTTTTAGCTTTTTTTGTGTGTATGTGCAGATAAAAGTGAGGACATTCAAGCTCTTCACATGTCTGACCAGAAACCAATGTATGTTACTAATATTTACAAACATTACAAAAAAGATGATAATCTGATATATTTATTTCTAGTTTTTGTTTTCCTGATATTTGTCATGTTTTTTATTTACAGGAGAAAATCAAAGATATGGAGATTTTAGCACTGCATTCTAACAGTTGAGTGAATCTTCTTAATTAAATGATACAAGATTAGAAGAACTTATTTGGAGTGCAGAGTTTAAAATTTTTTCTTGCTATCTTATATGTGTATAAACCTGCTTGTGAAATACTCCTAATTGAGAAACCAATTGAAACTTTTTCCAACCAAGCAATTTTCAAATATTTTCATATATGTAAATATCCATTAGATCTTGTGGGGGAAAATCACTTAAATTTTATGACTAACTTTTCTCAATGGCAACATCTATATCAATTATATATTGTATGATTTCTCTTTTTATGGGTGCTAACATTCACAGTGTTATGACCAACAGAACCTCCTCTAAAATTATTGGTGATGTTGCTGTGGTAAAATCAAATTAGACTTTGGTTTTAATCTGAACTTCTTAGTGAAGCAATACTCAATTAGTATGACCTCTTTAAAATCCACAGATAACAAAGTCACATCCATTGAACGATTTTTGTTTCATAAAACAATGGATGCATCCCAACTGCTGAAGTAATTTTACTAGAGTACACTGGAAAAATCTAAGTTATAAATGAAGCACATGGAGCCAACATCATCATCACTCTTTAGGGACAAAAGCGCATATGGAAACACTTCATGGATTCATTAAATATCAATCTGAAATAACATAACATCAATATTGGTAGCTCAGAAATGATAACAGCTGACAGATGGCAACCAATTAGAGCAATTAGCAATTAACTTGTGTGTCCCTGTCCCACCTTCATCCTCCTCCACTTGCTCCATGAATTCCTGCAGTCCCTGGAAATGTGCCTGAGATCCAGTCTCTGCTACAGACTGTTGGGATAATATGTTTGGGGCAGCTATTGAAAATGGGTTTGGAGAGAAAGAGCATGTCACTTTTTCACTTTTGCTCAAAATATGACTGTTCTTTTTAGGGAAAATCTAATTTAAAATACACCCCTAAATTTTTTTCCCCTAGAATGAAAGAGTGCTATAAATATTTATAAAACTTTTGAAATATGTATATAGCACATAGTTTCACTATACCAGTGGCCCTATAAAATAGTTCAAAAAAACTTTGCCAAAATTAATTTTTTCTTACAAGCAAAAGTATAACTGTGAAATATAAGTCCATTACAACTTATTCTAAGACCCTCTCTTTTCTTTAGGGTTTCTTAATTGAGCAATAACATTGTTCATTTCATGACAGTCATCACTGACCATTACCAAAATTTGTGTTCATATACTCAATCATAAGACAAGTAATTTCCTTAATGTTGAGTTTGAAAAGACGCTGATGCTTGGAAAGATTGAAGGCAGGAGGAGAAGGGGATGACAGAGGATGGGATGGTTGCATGGCATCACCGACTCAATGGACGTGAGTTTGAATAAACTCTGGGAGTTGGTAATGGACAGGGAGACCTGGCTTGCTGCAGTCCTTGGGGGTCTCAAAGAGTCCGACATGACTGAGCGACTGAACTGAACGTTTAAACTGATTTTATAACAGCGTTTACAATGATGTTAGGTGTTTCACCTTTGATAACATAAGCTTCCAGAATATTAACTTCCAAAATCTTTGACAACATAAGATTCCATGAACCGAATGAAAAAAAATGAATCATTATTGGAATTAACAGACTTTCTGGCTTGAAGCATCCAAAGTGACTGACATAACATTGGCATTATTTAACTCTTCGCAAAATTCCCTAAAGAAATCAACACTGGCAAACCTCTCCTTTTAAAGACCATCTTAAATTATTTTGCCATTTTAATTATCCTCAATTAGTAAATGGAAGGACAAGAAGTTTAGAGCTTGGCCATAGAGAAAGGGGGAAAAGAAAGTGCCTTACAGTAATTTGAGCCTGGTACAGTTATTCCCTAAAAAAGAAACAATCTAGGTGACAAAATACAACCCTTTGTCTACTCCAAAGCCATAATTGTATCATCTTGAAGAAGTGGGTGAATTTAAAAATCAGCACAAAGTCACTGACAGAGCTGCTGTTGTCCAGATGGGCCTTTTTTCTAATTCACATGATGGTTCCCATTAGTCTAGGTGTTGCTCTGAATACAACAGTGAAGAAAAAGCTTTTCAAGGATCAGAATAAAAATTAGCCTTCCCCAAATCATTTCTGTTTAGCTCCTAACATACTATATTTCCAGACACCTTTGATTAATTTAAATTTTATTTGTATAGCACTATCCTCTTAAATGTCAACCAAAGCTACTCAACATGAAGCATATTAAGGACTTTTCCATCATTTTCAGCAAGTTTTTGTTTTTTTGTTTTTTTTGGTGTTTTTGAATGTGCTTCCATATGACTAGCTGTCAAGGAATACTATCAGAAAAGTATTTCCTTTAATTTTATGGTATGAGACACTGGTTTGTTGAAGCATGTAATTTTTCCAAATATACCTTTGTTTTTTTGGGGGGGGGGCATCAATTACAAACCTTGTAAATTTATAGGGAATTAACATTTCAATAAAGAAACAAGAAATCATTTTCAGTTTAGTTGCTCAGTCATGCCCGACTCTTTGCGATCCCATGAATCGAAGCACGCCAGGCCTCCCTGTTCTTCACCATCTCCCGGAGTTCACTCAGACTCACGTCCATCGAGTCCGTGATGCCATCCAGCCATCTCATCCTCGGTCGTCCCCCTCTCCTCCTGCCCCCAATCCCTCCCAGCATCAGAGTCTTTCCCAATGAGTCAACTCTTCGCATGAGGTGGCCAAAGTACTGGAGCTTCAGCTTTAGCATCATTCCTTCCAAAGAAATCCCAGGGCTGATCTCCTTCAGAATGGACTGGTTGGATCTCCTTGCAGTCCAAGGAATGTTCAAGAGTCTTCTCCAACACCACAGTTCAAAAGCATCAATTCTTCGGTGCTCAGCCTTCTTCACAGTCCAACTCTCACATCCATATATGACCACTGGAAAAACCATAGCCTTGACTAGACAGAACTTAGTCGGCAAAGTAATGTCTCTGCTTTTGAATATGCGATCTATGTTGCTCATAACTTTCTTCCAAGGAGTAGGCGTCTTTTAATTTCATGGCTGCAGTCACCATCTGCAGTGATTTTGGAGCCCCCCCAAATAAAGTCTGACACTGTTTCCACTGTTTCCCCATCTATTTCCCATGAAGTGATGGGACTGGATGCCATGATCTTCGTTTTCTGAATGTTGAGCTTTAAGCCAACTTTTCCACTCTCCTCTCACTTTCATCAAAAGGCTTTTTAGCTTCTCTTCACTTTCTGCCATAAGGGTGGTGTCATCTGCATATCTGAGGTTACTGCTATTTCTCCCAGCAATCTTGATTCCAGCTTGTGTTTCTTCTACTCCAGCGTTTCTCATGATGTACTCTGCATAGAAGTTAAATAAGCAGGGTGACAATATACAGCCTTGATGTACTCCTTTTCCTATTTGGAACCAGTCTGTTGTTCCATGTCCAGTTCTAACTGTTGCTTCCTGACCTGCATACAGATTTCTCAAGAGGCAGGTTAGGTGGTCTGGTATTCCCATCTCTTTCAGAATTTTCCACAGTTTATTGTGATCCACACAGTCAAAGGCTTTGGCATAGTCAATAAAGCAGAAATAGATGTTTTTCTGGAACTCTCTTGCTTTTTCCATGATCCAGTGGATGTTGGCAATTTGATCTCTGGTTCCTCTGCCTTTTCTAAAACCAGCTTGAACATCAGGGAGTTCATGGTTCACGTATTGCTGAAGCCTGGCTTGGAGAATTTGAGCATTAACTTCACTAGCATGTGAAATCAGTGCAATTGTGTGGTAGTTTAAGCATTCTTTGGCATTGCCTTTCTTTGGGATTGGAATGAAATCTGACCTTTTCCAGTCCTGTGGCCACTGCTGAGTTTTCCAAATTTGCTGGCATATTGAGGGCAGCACTTTCATAGCATCATCTTTCAGGATTTGAAATAGCTCAACTGGAATTCCATCACCTCTAGCTTTGTTCGTAGTGATGCTTTCTAAGGCCCACTTGACTTCACATTCCAAGATGTCTGGCTCTAGATGAGTGATCACATCATCATGATTATTTGGGTCATGAAGATCTTTTTTGTACAGTTCTTCTGTGTATTCTTGCCACCTCTTCTTAATATCTTCTGCTTCTGTTAGGTCCATACCATTTCTGTCCTTTATCGAGCCTATCTTTGCATGAAATGTTCCCCTGATATCTCTAATTTTCTTGAAGAGATCTCTAGTCTTTCCCATTCTGTTGTTTTCCTCTATTTCTTTGCATTGATCACTGAAGAAGGTTTTCTTATCTCTCCTTGCTATTCTTTGGAACTCTGCATTCAGATGCTTATATCTTTCCTTTTCTCCTTTGCTTTTCGCCTCTCTTCTTTTCACAGCTATGTGTAAGGCCTCCCCAGACAGCCATTTTGCTTTTTTGCATTTCTTTTCCATGGGGATGGTCTTCATCCCTGTCTCCTGTACAATGTCACAAACCTCATTCCATAGTTCATCAGGCACTCTAACTATCAGATCTAGACCCTTAAAACTATTTCTCACTTCCACAGTATAATCATAAGGGATTTGATTTAGGTCATACCTGAATGGTCTAGTGGTTTTCCCTACTTTCTTCAATTTAAGTCTGAATTTGGCAATAAGGAGTTCATGATCTGAGCCACAGTCAGCTCCCAGTCTTGTTTTTGTTGACTATATAGAGCTTTTCCATCTTTGGCTGCAAAGAATATAATCAATCTGATTTCAGTGTTGACCATCTGGTGATGTCCATTTGTAGAGTCTTCTCTTGTGTTGTTGGAGGAGGGTGTTTGCTATGACCAGTTCATTTTCTTGGCAAAACTCTATTAGTCTTTGCCCTGCTTCATTCTGCATTCCAAGGCCAAATTTGCCTGTTACTCCAGGTGTTTCTTGACTTCCTACTTTTGCATTCCTGTCCCCTATAATGAAAAGGACATCTTTTTTGGGTGTTAGTTCTAAAAGGTCTTGTAGGTCTTCATAAAACCATTCAACTTCAGCTTCTTCAGCATTACTGGTTGGGGCATAGACTTGGATTACTGTGATATTGAATGGTTTGCCTTGGAGATGAACAGAGATCATTCTGTCATTTTTGAGATTGCATCCAAGTACTGCATTTGGGACCCTTTTGTTGACCATGATGGCTACTCCATTTCTTCTGAGGGATTCCTGCCCGCATTAGTAGATATAATGGTCATCTGAGTTAAATTCATCTATTCCAGTCCATTTTAGTTCACTGATTCCTAGAATGTCAACATTCACCCTTGCCATCTCTTGTTTGACCACTTCCAATTTGCCTTGATTCATGGACCTGACATTCCAGGTTCCTATGCAATATTGCTCTTTACAGCATCAGACCTTGCTTCTATCACCAGTCCCATCCACAGCTGGCTATTGTTTTTGCTTTGGCTCCATCCCTTCATTCTTTCTGGAGTTATTTCTCCACTGATCTCCAGTAGCATATTGGGCACCTAATGACCTGGGGAGTTCCTCTTTCGGTATCCTATCATTTTTCCTTTTCATACTGTTCATGGGGTTCTCAAGGCAAGAATACTGAAGTGGTTTTCCATTCCCTTCTCCAGTGGACCACATTCTGTCAGACCTCTCCACCATGACCCGCCTGTCTTGGGTTGCCCTGCGGGAATGGCTTGGTTTCATTGAGTTAGACAAGGCTGTGGTCCTAGTGTGATTAGATTGACAAGTTTTCTATGAGTATGGTTTCAGTGTGTCTGCCCTCTGATGCCCTCTTGCAGCACCTACCATCTTGTTTGGGTTTCTCTTACCTTGGGCGTGGGGTATCTCTTCACGGCTGCTCCAGCAAAGCACAGCCGCTGCTCCTTACCTTGGATGAGGGGTATCTCCTTTCAGCTATGAACCATTCCAATTAAGTAATTTTTAGAGCTAGTCTTTTCCAAGTCTTTCTTAGTCCAGCATTTAACCTAAGCTACAAGCTACAGATGGGAGGGATACATGAAATTTTGGAAGAGTGAAGAGAGGAGGAGCTTCTTTCTTCTGTTTTTTGGACAAAATTTTGCTTGTTCTTTTTCTGGTTCAGAGAGAAACTGAATAACAGCTAAAGATAATTCATTAACACGAAGAATTCAGCTCTCAAAAAGAATGCCTTTTATGATAAAACAGCTTTTATCTATAGAAGTCCAAAGATTTAAAACATATATGGGGCTTTTCCAAAACAGTGTGAACAGCATGACAGAATATATATCATTAACCAGATAACAATGGTGTTATCCAAAGTCAACCCTAGCATAGCTTCCTTACACAAAACGTGCAAGATGAGGGCATGATTGTTTTCATTTTCTTCATGTTATTTTGTTCTCCTTTACTTATGCAAGATTAAAAAATAAACATTGAGTTATTTATCATTCCTTTATTATTTGTGGTAGAGTCATCTTCATTCTGCAAAATAATAATAATAAATCCCGTATGAATTGAAATGGGATACAAGAGCTCAACAGATGTAGCCGTTATCTCTCATATGAAAATAAACGGAATGTTTTCCTTAATCAATCAGAATGAATAATGTTGATGGGCTTGGCAGTGACTAAATCAGGGCTGCCAGCTCCAGCTACCCAGCGTGATTTTGTCTTTCCAACCAGACTAAAAAATGCTCTCCCTCCTTCATACTGGACGACTTCATTTCCACTCATTCAGTTTAACAAAACTCACCCGGAATTCTGAAAGCTTCGCCTGTCTCATAAAACGTTTACCAGATATCAGGGTGGCAGATGTGCTACCATTTTTCATTATAAGAAGAACTCAAGTGGCCAAGTCCGCTCTACTGAGGAGCATAAACAATCACATTGGTGGGAGGTTGCTTATTGGTGGTCATGCTACAAGGTCACGTGTTTCAGCACTTTTGTTTAAAACTTCATCTAAGCAACTGCCTGCTGTGGAACATCGTGGACAACTGGAAGGCTGCCTTTTGTTTAAATCAGCTTTGAGAGTATGATTGAGTTGGTGACACCCCTTAACTTTCTATTTTTAGCAGGAGTTCAAATACATTTGTTTTTTGTTTTGATGTATATTTCCAAAATTATTTTCATAACAACCCAGTGTAAGCACATGAACAAAAAAGGAGGCACTGACCTTCTTTACCAATCTTCCTGTTTGCCACATAGTTAACTTGGTAAAACTTTCAGGGATAAGAGGTAAGTGAATAATAAACCTAATTTGTTAAATATTTGTGTCTTTGTTATTACAAGGATTTAAATATATTCTAGTTTGAAATAATTTACATATGTTAGATTATTACTCTGTTATTTTGTGAACAATGACATGAATTATATATTTTATATAATTGTTATTATATAAATAGCTATTATTATTCACAATTCCATTTTCAAGATGAAGAAAACTAAGGCACAGAGATTTCACTTCCTTAACCAAAGTCACACTGCTTGTAAGTGGTGAAGAGAGATTCTATCCTCATTCCAAGTCCTGATTACAGGACTCATGTACCTGATCTCTAACCTAGTTTTGTGCAGATTCATTTTTTTCTTTGTTTGATCTTCTTGAAGTATTCTTTTCTCCTCTTTCTGATGGTTCCTGGATCTCTGGGATTATCAAATCTAAGATAAGAGATATGTTTCTGTTTTCATGAGTGGTGTTGGGCTGTGAGTGATGAAGAAAGATGTAGACATAAAAAATTTCCAGTAACTACCTTCCTGGATTACTAGCAGTGAAGAGAAAGGAAATCAGGCATATTCTTTCTTCTTGAATGCTGTCATGAAGTCACACTTTGGCAGTTCTAGACTGACCCACAAGTAAACTGTGGTTTTCATCATCTGAATCCAGTCTGTAACCATGTTATTTATTCCTAAAGAGAAGCACTCATTCTGTTGTGGCAGATTTGTGCCTGAGATGTCACTAGTGGGCAGAGGGTCTTCTCTGAAAGCCATGTAGCCTGTGGCCATGCAGCAAAGTACACATCCTAGAAGGTGGTCAGTCATTGCCACCTGGTGGTTAAAGTGGTTTAACCATCTGTGTAGGCAGAGAAATCAACAATGCCATGGTAGGCTGGTTCACTCAGTTTTACCGACTTTTGGCAGTGGAGACACTTATTTAGTGACAGATGGTTTTAAATGTTAATCAGAGTTAATTCCTACCCCAAATTCATTTCCAGCTCCCATATTTTTATATCTCCTCTGATTATCTTGCTTTTCTCTGCCTGCTCTACTTTCATAGAGTTGGCAAAAGATCTTATCACAGCTCTAGAATCAGGACTTCGCACAATGCAGTTCATTCTGAGATAGACTTTATTATTTCAGAAAGTATCTTGATTGCCTGAAGACATACCTAGAAATTTTTAAGGACATTATTCAAAGATTTATAGTTTCTGAAGAACTCTGGAATCTGATATAGGAAATGTATTCTTTAAAAATAGCCTGTTGTGATGTGTCAGAAGCCATACATGTTTTGGGGTCCATAAATGAAAGAGTAATGGGGTAGATAGCTAAATCTAAAATGAATTATTAAATTCTTGATATTAAATAGGGGTTAAAAGAGAGGAGAACCAACAGAAAAACGTACAAAAGTAGTGCATATAAATTGCAGTCCTTCTGATTTCATCTAATGGTATTGTGATGGTATATGTAAAAAAGATCATGGTGCTTAAAAGAAAGATATACTTTATTTACAAATACAATAATAAACTAATAAAGTAAATATCTTAGTTAGTTCTTACAGTTTTTTTGCCCCAAGGTAAGAAAAGAGAAATGACTAAAGCCACACAAATGTAATCAGCAATCCATGCCCTTCTTCCCTTGGCTGTTTCCTGTCTCCTTGGTGATGGAAATATCATGGTAAGTCATGTGTCTCAGATGAAGTCTCTTCTTTAAGGTATGGGAATAACTTAGTCCACGTCTCACTCTTTTTGTGGCAAATTACCACCTTCGAGAATGTTCAGTAGCTTTCATTCTGTACTGTGTGGGGTGTCTATTATCAACCCTGTTCCTTTGTCTTTTCCTTCTAGGAGTGACAGAGTGATGTGAGGAAGTATTTAAAATAAACTCACATTTTCAGTGTTATTACTAGACAATCCCAGAAGCAAGCTTTGAATCATTAAGCCAACCAGACAAACAGATGATATTTTGACAACCGTTTTCCAGACCATACTTATCTCCTAATCTTGAGCTATGTTTTCACTATCTATCTATCTATCTTTACACATACACACACACATATATATTATAGAACTAGAAAGATTTTACATATATAATATTATAATAAATAATCTTTCTAGCTCTATAATCTTGCATAAAAATACAGTAAATGGGGGGTTAAACACCCTCTCCCTTGTTGTCAGCACCACATCTCATTGTACGTTTTATTTCCACAGGATCCCATAAAGACAGCTATGCATCAGCAGGAAAATATACTTCCTAACATTCAAAGTCAATGATGCAGATAATAGGGAACCAGCATCCTCAGTGTGGGATACATACTGTCCTCGGTCCCTGGCCCAGATGTTGGTAACAACCAATAAACTGTATTATACACATATATTAAAAAAGCTGCTTGAAGGAATGGGCTGCTTAGCTTAGATTTATTAGGAGAGATCTTGAACATGCCATATGGCAGCTTGGCTCTTCCAAGCAGCACAGCCTTGGGAAGGAATGGATGGAAGTGTGATGGCCAGTCCCAGCACAAGCATGGATACCCCTCCAGGGAAACAAGTGCTTGGCTGCAGGATTTTTCACCAGTGTGTCACCCATGATACATGTCTTCGTAGTCCATTATGCCTCAATATGTTTTCAATCAGAGCCGGGATCTCCATTACCCCTACTGTTTAGAGAAATCTCTAGACATCTGTAGGATGGGAGATGAGAGGAAGAAAGGGCATGTCTGAGATCCATCATGTTATTTAACCTAGCTTCTGCCTTTTATTGAGACACTTTGTGTAGAAATACAAACTAGAGGATTTTCAACGTTTTTAAAAGCTATTATTCAAGTAAATGGAAAAGTGGCATTGTGTAGGTTGTTTGGAATGCCAGAGAGCACAAAATAGATTTTTCTTCTACTTGAAGATGACTGTGTGAGAACTACCTCCCTTTATTAAAACATCATGAGTTTCAAACATAAAGGCTTTTATTCAGTGATCTGTATCAATTGTGTGCTTCCTTTTCATTAGCATGCAAGATGACTTTATCAATATATTAAAGCTGATAGGGTACAGTCACTATGATATATATGTAGTAACTGCATCTTTGCAAGTTAAAAATTCAAATATACTTCCTGGACAAAAGGCAGGGCAACTTTTATGGTTTACATTTTTGTAAGTATTTCAGGTCCTTGCTGAGTCCAGGAGCTGGGGTTATTAAAAGGGAATGGCATAACATGTTTTGCAAATGCAAACTCAGTGAATAGAGGCATATTTAAAATTAAGCCATGAGAAGACTCTACATCACTTTCCTGCTAATTCTGCTAAAAATGAAAAATTTGAGTCTGATCATGGGTAATATTGAGCAAACGCCATTTGAGAAACATTCTGAAAAATAACCAGCCTGTAATCTGCAGAACTGGCAAGGTCATGAAAGTCGGTAAATGACTAAAGAATTTTTCTGGAGTAAAGGAGATATAAGAGACATGAAAACTAAATAAAATGTAGGTTTCTGAAATGGATCATTTAAACTTTGGGATCTGTGGCATAGATTAAAATAATATATTAATGTAAATATCCTGATGTTGATGGTTGTATTGGGTTATGTAGGAGGTGTCCTTTTTGGTAGGATATAGAAAATAAAATATTCAGAAGCAATGGAGTATCATGTTAAAAATTTACTGAAATGATTCTGTAGGAAGTGTTCTTACTACTATTGAACTTTTCTCTGAATTACAATTATTTCAAAATAATAAAAATTAAGCTGCCTTTATCTCTGATTTTAAAATTTTTTGGTGGGTTCTTGGGAATGGAAGCACTTGTTAATTCAATTGGTAAAAGCAACCAAGTCTAAGGATTACTTTAAAGAGATAACTAGCTAATTTCTTATCATTACTTTTAGAATATATTAGTGTTATAAAATTAAAATGATTATGAAATAATTGCTTGAGTAAAAATAGCATTTAATATTTTAATTTGTTGCTAAATCATTTAATTAATTTTTAGGTAATGTTATTAAACTGAATAAATGCCACAGACTCTGTCTGTGAAAGTATTATGCTATTAAAATGCAATGCATTCTGTTCAATTCAGTGAAAAGTTTCTCATTAACTTTTTAAAGTGCAATTTTCTCTTTGTAGCAAAGCCAACTTCATCTATAAATATAGTGTCTTTGACAGAAAACTTGTAGTACCATAGGCACTGTCTTGTTTAGCCTTTGAGCATTAACTGATCTTTGAGTAGTGATATTTGCAGAAGAGCTGCTATGGTTTCAAGTTGACAAGCCATTAACTCTTCTTTCCCTAAAGCAACAGCTAAACAATTCACTTGAAAATTTTACAATTAGATTTTCCACTTAACTGTTTACTGCTTATTGCTTCATTCTTCCTCTGGAACCTTTGAATTCTTTAAATATCACTAATATATTTGGCTTTTATTTTTCTGTCCATTTTTGCAGTTGGTTGGCAACTAATAGTGGAATAAAAAACGCAACATGGGCACGTATTCAATTTGATAGTGTTCATATTTATCTTTAATAGCAGTTTATTTTAATGTGGTGGGATGTTTACTTGGGCTTTTGAGCAAATGCATGCTCACTGAAACTTGTTGCTTGCTGAGTAGTTGATAGGGTGATTGAGTAAAGACTTTTTGCAATAATGAATGAAGAGAAAAATATAACTATACCTAGGCCGAAGTTGATAAAAATCTTAACAATCATAAAAAATTAATGTCTTTTGTCATTGTTGATGTTCAGTGACTTAGTCATGCCTGACTCTGCGACCCCATGGACTACAGCATGTCAGGCTTCCTTGTCCTTCACTATCTCCCTGAGTTTGCTGCAACTCATGGCGGTTGAGTCAGTGATGCCATCCAACCATCTCATCTTCTGTTGTCCCCATTCTCTTTCTGCCCTCATTATTTCCCAGCATCAGGGGCTTTTCCAATGAGTTGGCTCTTCACATCAGGTGGCCAAAGTATTGGAGTTTCAGCATCAGTCTTTCCAATGAATATTCAGGGTTGTTTTCCTTTAGGATTGATGAGTTTCATCTCCTTGCTCTCCAAGGGACTCTCAAGAGTCTTCTCCAGCACCACAGTTCTAAAGCATCAATTCTTTGGCTCTCAGTTTCTTTATGGTTCAGCTCTCACATCTGTACATGACTACTGGAAATCATATCATGTCTTTAGTCTTCCGATATGAAGACCCTTAGACTATTTGAAGTTACAGGAATAGTCCATGAATCCTCAGGTTTTATCCATAGTGTTCCATGGAACCACAAGAACCAAATAGAGACAAAAGCCCATTTACAAATGTCATTATGAAATAAGCCTTAAGGACTTTTCTATAAAGGTCTTTTGTAGAATTTTAAAATCTTCTGCATTACTCTCCTTTTTCCCTCCCGCCCCCCCTTTTTTGCTATGTTAAGTGGGAACTTCTTTTTGGAGGGGGAGTATTATTCTCTTTTTATAATTTTATCCTGGTAGCCCTGGTAAGGCAAGAAACTCTGATGGAAAATTAGCTTTTAGTTATAAATGGGCAATTCTAAGCTTAAAGGGCCTTATTTTTCTTTGAGCTCCAAGCTGCTGACAACTTGGACCTGTCTTTATACAGTTGTGCTTGTTCCAGTGCGAAATATTTCGTCTTTTTCTTCCTCTCAGAGGAACATTTTCCGAGGTTGGGCAGTTTTCTCCTTCCTGTGACAAAAGAAACACCTGTGTTCCATCTTATTTCATCCAGGTTTTCTGTCCTGAACAGACTGGAAATAGTGTGTTGCCAGGTACTTGAGAAGACAGGGCAGGGCTATTCGTATAGTCATGTTTCCATAAGTCACCTGCTACTGGGCACCTTATGACGTCTGTCATAGGCGTCCAGCTGTGAAGAGAGGTGGATGGAGGAAGTCCCTTTTACTTTCTGGTCTGAAGGATTTTTTAATTCAGTTTGAGTGTAATAGAAATATCTAAGTGAGTTGATAACAAAAATTGTAGGAGACATATAATTGTAGGATTATTACTTTCAGTTCAGTACAAGCCGTATTTATCATTTTCCAAATAAAGGGCAAAAAGAAAAAGTGTTATTGTCTTTGCTTTGTATTTTCATAATGGGAAATTTTTAGATAGCTATGTTTTCCTAATAAGCATTTAACCAATTACAAGGCAGAAATGTGGGAATAATTTATTTTTGTCTGGTTCTAGGGTATAAGATCAGGAAGCAAAGAAATTATCTGAAATCTAACTTTCTTTTAGTTGTGACTAGATCATTTTAGCATTCCAAATATTTATGTACAGGCTTAATGTTCACACATTTTTCTCTAAAATTATTGACATGTTATTAAAATCAGAAGATACTGGGCTTTATTTTTTAATCAAATTTTTTCATACTTTAACACATTATGTACAGTACATTTAAATTCTAAAAGAAACTTCTGTTGTAGAGAATTTTAAATATAAAATAAATACTGTTTGAGGTCTATAGTCAAAGAAAAGAACGTTTCTCAAGGAAATTGTTGTAGCAATAACATTTTTCAAACTTTTATGCACAATAGTGTTTACTCTAAAATATGACCTGTTTCATTTGGAGATGGGGTGTGACTATGAAATGTCAACTTGAAAGTTAGCATTTAATATAGGTAAGAGATTTATTTCCATGAAACTTAAATATCTGATTTTAAAATGTTATATTGAAATATTGTTTAATATCACTGATTATTTAAACCCAACCAAAATGTTTAAGTTTGAAGTAACTTAAGAGCCCCCAAAACAATAATTATTAAAGTGGAGCAACATTCAGAAAATGAAGATCATGGCATCTGGTCCCATCACTTCATGGGAAATAGATGGGGAAATGGTGGAAACAGTATCAGACTTTATTTTTATGGGCTCCAAACTCACTGCAGATGGTGACCGCAGCCATGAAATTAAAAGACGCTTACTCCTTGGAAGAAAAGTTATGACCAACCTAGATAGCATATTCAAAAGCAGAGACATTACTTTGCCGACTAAGGTCCATCTAGTCAAGGCTATGGTTTTTCCAGTGGTCATGTGTAGATGTGAGAGTTGGACTGTGAAGAAGGCTGAGGGCCGAAGAATTGATGCTTTTGGGCTGTGGTGTTGGAGAAGACTCTTGAGGGTCCCTTGGACTGCAAGGAGATCCAACCAGTCCATTCTGAAGGAGATCAGCCCTGGGATTTCTTTGGAAGGAATGATGCTAAAGCTGTAACTCCAGTACTTTGGCCACCTCATGCGAAGAGCTGACTCATTGGAAAAGACTGTGATGCTGGGAGGGATTGCGGGCAGGAGGAGAAGGGGACAACAGAGGATGAGATGGCTGGATGGCATCACTGACTCGATGGACATGAGTCTGAGTGAACTCCGGGAGTTGGTGATGGACAGGGAGGCCTGGTGTGCTGTGATTCATGGGGTCACAAAGAGTCGGACACGACTGAGCGACTGAACTGAACTGAAACTATTAAAAATGATAGATAAGGAAGAAGCAGATCATTAGAGCTTTCTTCAAAATTTTAAAAAATCCTCCTGATTATTAAAACCACAGTGTTGCTTTACCTCTTCTAGCTATGAGACAGCTTCTGGTAGTCTGCTTCTTTTACATTTAGAAATATCCAGTAATGTCAAATCAATGAGCTGGTATGCTTTCTTGATTCAAGTAAATTAAGAATATTTTTTTTCTTTATATGTTTAAACATGCCCCTGATGGGTCAGTTGGAAGAATCTGCCTGCAGCAGACCCTGGTTCAATCCCTGGGTCCGGAAGATATGCTGGAGGAGGAAATGGCAACCCACTCCAGTATTCTTGGCTGGAAAATCCCCATGAACAGAGGAGCCTGGTGGGCTACAGTCCATGGAGTTGCAAAGGAATTAGACAAAACTTCGTGGCTAAACCAAGCATGCCCCAACCTCTGAATTAATTATATGCACATATTATTATTATTACTTAAATTAGAATGTATTATTCTTTAGAAACAATGATTTAAACAGTGATTTGGATCATGGCAAATCTTATTTTATTCCTGTTTTTGGCTGAAAGGTGGTATGTTTTTAGTCTGTTCAAGATGCTGTAACAGAACACTGTAGTCAGGAAGCTTATAAAACATGAGAAATTTATTTCTCACATATCTGGAGGCTGAAAAGTTCAAGACCATGTGCTGGTAGATTGTGTGTCTGGTGAGCGCCCACTTCCTGGTTCATGGACTAACATCTTTTCACGTGTTCTTTCTTGTTGGAATGTGAAGGGGACCCTCTGTTGTCAGTTTTTCAAGGGCACTAATCTCATTAATGGGAACTTTGCCCTGGTAACCTAAACACCTCTCTGAGTGAGCTAGCGAGGAGCTAAGTTGATTCAGTTGTGTCCAACTCTTGGCGACCCTAAGGACTGTAGCCTGCCAGACACCTCTCTCCATGAGATTCTCCAGGCAAGAATACTAGAGTGGGTTTCTATGCCCTCCTCCAGGGGATCTTCCTGACCCAGGGATGGAACCCACATCTCTGATGTCTCCTTCACTGGCAAGTGGATTATTTACCACTAGCGCCACCTGGGAGGTCCTGCTAATACCATGATATTGGGAATTAGCTTTTAATACAGAGATTTCAGGGGGACACAGGTAAGTCCATAGCATAGTGCTAGTACTTTTCTAGACCTTGTGTAATGTTTATAACAACGTTTCTTGTTATCTTAGAAATATTGGAGGTGCATCTTGATTCACAGGTGTACCTTTTTTTTATTTGCCTACTCCCATTCCCCAAGCAGCCATGAAATTAAAAGACGCTTACTCCTTGGAAGAAAAGTTATGACCAACCTAGATAGCATATTCAAAAGCACAGACATTACTTTGCCAACTAAGGTCCATCTAGTCAAGGCTATGGTTTTTCCTGTGGTCATGTATGGATGTGAGAGTTGGACTGTGAAGAAAGCTGAGTGCCGAAGAATTGATGCTTTTGGGCTGTGGTGTTGGAGAAGACTCTTGAGAGTCCCTTGGACTGCAAGGAGATCCAACCAGTCCATTCTGAAGGAGATCAGCCCTGGGATTTCTTTGGAAGGAATAATGCTAAAGCTGTAACTCCAGTACTTTGGCCACCTCATGCGAAGAGTTGACTCATTGGAAAAGACTTTGATGCTGGGAGGGATTGGGGGCAGGAGGAGAGGGGGATGACAGAGGATGAGATGGCTGGATGGTCGATGGACGTGAGTCTGAGTGAACTCTGGGAGTTGGTGATGGACAGGGAGGCCTGGCGTGCTGTGATTCATGGGGTCGCAAAGAGTAGGACACGACTGAGCAACTGAACTGATTCCCCAAGTATTTGCCTACACTCTTTACTACTTCCCCAGGTCATGGAGGACAATCAAGTGCTCAAACAGAAACTGATGTTAGATGTCACAGTTCTAGAATTGTTAGAAAAGGAGTAAGGTCTCTCACTATTAAGATGGAGTAAAGTCTTCTCTGGAGGTTGAGGCAGGAAATATGGGTTTAAGAAATGGAAGAATGGCAGAAGAGTCCACAGAGGAAGCTAGGTTACTGCTGGTAGAAGAAAAATGTCAGTATTAGAAGAAGGGTTTTGAGAGTTGTGCTACTCAAGGTGTGGACCCTGGTCCAGCAGAGCAGCAGCAGCAGCAATGCAAGTCTTGTCAGAAGAGCCGAATCTTAGGCCCCACTCCAGACCTGTAGAATCAGAGCAACTCCACAGACTAGCCTGCCAGGCTTCCCTGTCCATGGAAGTTTCCAGGCAAGAATACTGGAATGGGTTGCCATTTCCTCTTCCAGGATATCTTCTGAACCCAGGGATCAAACTTAGGTCTCCTGCACTGCAAGTGGATTCTTTACCACCTGAGCCATATTTGTATATTATTTTGATTTAAGAAGAATTTAATTTGAGAAGCATTGCTTGGGAGAAGTGCAAGATTTTATGTCTGGGAGGACAGTGTATGCTCTCACTGTGCTTTAATCAGCCAAGCACACTCATATCTTTGAACAAATATTTTAGCATTGTTTTTGGAAACTGACCTAGATCCTCTGGATTATCACTAAACCAGTGGAGCTCTCATCTGAATTTCTTCTGTCCCCCCACCCCCACCCCACCCCCGCCAACCATCAAGAGTTTCTACTCTTTGGACTTGACTTTTGTTTCTGTATTAACTCTTAGCTTCTGTTCATGGTCTTGATGTATTCTCCCTTTACGTGCTTTTCTTCTTAGAATTACCACTGGCATTTATTTTGTTTTCCTCCCCCAATTTGCTTTCTTAGACTCTCTAAGTGAATAACCCCTGTGTTTGCCAGGCATCCTTTTGAGGTCAGAAAGGAGAACATGTATCTTCTTCACATCAGACTTGTCAGGGGGTGCAAAGAAAGAGGAATAATACTCATATTTATGATTAGAAGGTGTCTTAGTTTGCTCAGGCTCCCATGACAAAGTAGCATAGACCAGGTGGCTTATGAAACACAGATATTTATTTCTTAGAGTCTTTGAGGCTGGAAGTCTGAGATTAGAGTGCTAGCATGGTCAGGTAGGGTCTGGTGAGACCACTCTTCTGAGTAGCGGGCACCTGCTTCTTACGGTCTCCTCACATGGTTTGGAGCAGTGAGTGAAACAGGAGGTCTCATAACAGCACTAGTTCCATTCGTGACTTCATCTTAATTATCTCCCAAGGTTTCTCCTAATACTACTACCACACTGAGGGCAGGCATAGTGTCTCAGTGAGTTTGGGGGAATCACAAAGTCCTTAATGGGAGGCAATAGAGTGAGTTCATATATATTCACATGAAATATATGAGATGAAAGGGAATCTTCAGACCAAGAGTGGTCAAATGATTTAAAATTTTTCACTTAGTGAGAAGGATGAGCTTGGTGCCCAATTCATTTTTGTTCTATCACTGTGGTAACTGCTAGTTCTGAGGCTGACTTGTATTATATATTTAGATTAATAAAAAGACTAGTAATGAAGGAAGGTACTTGTTTTAATGTTTACTACCTATATGGTACTGTTTTGGGCACTGTATATCCGTGTAACTATATAGCTAGTATTATATACGTGTGTGTGTGTGTGTGTGTGTATTTTCTAATCATCACATTAACCCATTCAGGCATTCCTTTTTTATTTTTAAAAGAGAAAACTAGTTTGGGAAAGTCAGTTCACTTATCTAATATCATATACTTAGTTATTGACAGAATCAGAATTTGAACCCCTGTCTAAATCAGGTGGAAAAACTTTAAATCAAACTTTGAATCAATTTTGAACTCCTATCTAACTTTCATTATTCCTTGAGACTTATCTCTGATCATAGTTCCAACTTGGGTCATCAATTCATCTTAAAAAGTAGAATAATATAGTGGTTGGAATACATAGACCCTGGAGCCAGAACCTGGTGCAAATTCCAGATGTATGTTTGTCAGTTGTGTGATCTCTAGCAAGTTATACAACTCTTTGTGCCTCAGTTTCCTCAGATGTAAAAGGGAATAATAACCAGAGCATTTATCTAATAGATTGTTATCAGTTCAGTTCAGTCACTCAGTCGTGTCTCTCTTTGCGAACACATGAATCACAGCTCGCCAGGCTTCGCTGTCCATCACCAGCTCCCGGAGTCCACCCAAACCCATGTCCATCGAGTCGATGATGCCATCCGACCATCTCATCCTTTGTCATCCCCTTCTCCTCCTGCCCTCAATCGTTCCCAGCATCAGGGTGTTTTCCATGAGTCAGCTCTTCATATCAGCTGGCCAAAGTATTGGAGCTTCAGCCTCAAAATCAGTCCTTCTAATGAACACTCAGGACTGGTCTCCTTTAGGAGGGACTGATTGGATCTCCTTGCAGTCCAAGGGACTCTCAAGAGTCTTCTCCAACACCACAGTTCCAAAGCATCAATTCTTCGGTGTTCAGTTCTCTTTATAGTCCAATTCTCACATCCATACATGACCCCTGGAAAAACCATAGCCTTGACTAGATGGACCTTTGTTGGCAAAGTAATGTCTCTGCTTTTGAATATACTATCTAGGTTGGTCATAACTTTCCTTCCAAGGAGTAAGCGTCTTTTAATTTCATGGCTGCAATTGCCATCTGCAGTGATACTGGAGCCCAGAAAAATAAAGTCTGACACTGTTTCCCCATCTATTTGCCATGAAGTGATGGGACCAGATGCCATGATCTTCGTTTTCTGAATGTTGAGCTTTAAGCCAACTTTTTCATTCTCCTCTTTCACTTTCATCAAGAGGCTCTTTAATTCTTCATTTTGTACCATAAGGGTGATATCATCTGCATATCTGACGTTATTGATACTTCTCCTGGCAATCTTGATTCCAGCTTGTGCTTCTTCCATTCCAGCATTTCCCATGATGTACTCTGCATATAAGTTAAATAAGCAGGGTGACAATATACAGCCTTGACATACTCCTTTTCCTATTTGGAACCAGTCTGTTGTTCCATGTCCAGTTCTAACTGTTGCTTCCTGACCTGCATATAGGTTTCTCAAGAGGCAGGTTAGGTGGTCTGGTATTCCCATCTCTTTCAGAATTTTCCACAGTTTATTGTGATCCATACAGTCAAAGGCTTTGGCGTAGTCAATAAAGTAGAAATATATGTTTTTCTGGAACTCTCTTGCTTTTTCAATGATCCATCAGATGTTGGCAATTTGATCTCTGGTTCCTCTGCCTTTTCTAAAGTCAGCTTGAACATTTGGAACTTCATGGTTCATGTATTGCTGGAGCCTGGCTTGGAGCATTTTAAGCATTACTTTACTAGCATGTGAAATTAGTGCAATTGTGCGGTTGTTTGAGCATTCTTTGGCATTGCCTTTCTTTGGGATTGGAATGAAAACTGACCTTTTCCAGTCCTGTGGCCACTGCTGAGTTTTCCATATTTGTTGGCATATTGAGTGCAGCACTTTCACAGCATAATCTTTTAGGATTTGAAATAGCTCCACTGGAATTCCTTCACCTACACTAGCTTTGTTCGTAGTGATGGTTTCTAAGGCCCAGTTGACTTCACATTCCAGGATGTCTGGCTCTAGGTGAATGATCATACCATTGTGATTATCTAGGTCATGATGATCATATTTGTACAGTTCTTCCACGTGTTCTTGCCACCTCTTCTTAATATCTTCTGCTTCTGTTAGGTCCATACCATTTCTGTCCTTTATTGAGCCCATCTTTGCATGAAATGTTCCCTTGGTATCTCTAATTTTCTTAAAGAGATCTCTAGTGTTTCCTATTCTATTGTTTTCCTCTATTTCTTTGCATTGATCGCTGAGGAAGGCTTTCTTATCTCTCCTTGCTATTATTTGGAACTCTGCATTCAAATGGGTATATCTTTCTTTTCTCCTTTGTTATAAATATTAATAAAAGGCATTTAGAAGAGTGACCAGTACATGAAAAGTGACTAATAAATACTACCTAAGTGACTAATGAAATTTATTATTATTGAAATGCATTATAATTATTATTTCTAAGCATAATTGGGAAGTAAAGATAGTCAACATATGTTTGTCACTTATTCCAATAAATTATGATACTTGAAAGATCCTTTCCATTCTCTGTCTATACAGGTCACTGATATATACAATAGTTTCAATGATATGTGTTGATATAAATTTCAAGAGAGTTCTCAACTTGGTTGTGATTAGCAAGGTTAAAAAATACTAAATAATTTTTACTTATAGGGTGTATTCTGAGGTGTGTTGTGATTATCCTCACTTTAAATAGATTTTGAAACCAGTTATTGTTGTTCAGCTTCTCAATCATGTCTGACTCTTTGCAACCCTGTAAGCTGCAGCATGCCAGGTTTCCCGTCCTTCACCATCTCCCAGAGTTTGCTCAAACTCACTTCTTGAGTTGGTGATGCCATCAGCTATCTCTTCCTCTTTACCTTATGGCTTCAATCTTTCCCAGCATTAGGGTCTTTTCCAATGAATTGGCTCTTCACATCAGGTGGCCAAAGTATTGGAGCATCAGCTTCAGCATCAATCCTTCTAATGAATATTCAGGGTTGATTTTCTTTAGGATTGACTGGTTTGAGCTCTTTGCTCTCCAAGGGACTCTCAAGAGTCTTCTCTAGCACCACAGTTCAAGGCATCCGTTCTTTGAAACCAGTAGTTAGTTTATTATTATTATCTATTTGGCTTTGCCAGGTCTTAGTTGTGGCATGTGGCATCTTTTTTTTCAGTTGCAGCATGCGAGATCTGGTTTCCTGACCAGGGATGGATCTTGGGTCCCTTGCATTGGGAACTCAGAGTTTTAATCACTGGACCCCAAGGGTAGCCCAGAAACCAAGTTTCTTTTGAAATAATATGTCAGCGTAGCTTTGAGCCCAAAGGGAGACATGCCCCATAAAATGATTAAACATCTAAACTTTTGACTTCCCAGATAGAAATTTATCACCTGGGATAGTAAATTATATAAAGGTTGTATGAATTAGGGATCTTAAAGGGGTTCATGCAAAAGCCAAAGCTCTATTTACCAGAGGAGATAGTACAGATATTCTGAAATAAATTCCACATGCACACATATATTACAAATTTTTGTTTATGATCAATACTACAATCAGCAGTCACTCCATTAATTTAAATCATGCTGGCTCAATGAACTCATTGATGTTCACAGTTATTTATGTTTGCTCAGTACCAGAAGGAAATTTGCTTGATATCAGTAATGTCACACAACAAAATGGCGTGATTGCATATTTGAAATTATATCCTTCAGTTTCCTTCAAAAAAGAACTACACTGTAAGAATTGTTAAGTGCTTAGGAATGCAATAAAACTATAGGAAACCATTGTACTAATACTGTCAAATCAGTATTTTAGTTTTTTGGGTTTTTTAATCTCAGAATTTGAGTCTAACACCCAGCTCAAAGGTTTAAATAGAAAAAGTTTTCAAGGTCAATCTCTTTCTACCCTGTGGTTTAAAGCCAAGTCCTCTTATTAAGGTAGCCATTATTTTTTAAATGGCCTTGAAGATTTGTGATCTTGGGTATAGAATATGTAATAAGCATTGATTACTTTTATTCAGTTCTAATTTAATTTTATCTTTGTGTCTTTTATACCTTAATGCTTTTATGCTAAAAATAAGGATCAAATAAGTAAAGTAACCATAAAAGATATTCATCAACTCATAGAGTTACATGCTTTTCTATTTTTAGAAAGAATTCAATCAAGATAGTTAATTTATATGTTCTCTTAAAAATTAATTAGTAATAGAGTAGTTAAGTGCCAAAATATAATCTCTTGCAAAAGTTGGATTGAGGCAACCCAACCCAGGCTCCTGTCCAGCCATGCAGTTATAATGGATCTCACATTTTGATGGTTTTCTGTCTGTCATTTCTAGAGTCTGGCTTTTGTCTCACAGTTCAAACTGGATTCATATTCTGTGACAGTAGGTTAGAGAAGGCAGGGAGAAGGGGGAACGTGTAAGCTCTCTCCTCTCTCCTTTCTTTTTTGTCATGAGAGCAAGAGAAGATGGATGCCTCAACTTAAACAGAAAGAGTAAATTCACCCTTCTGTGCCTTTTTGTCTGCTTTAGGTTGAATGATGCCCACCTGCTTTGGGGAGGGGCATCATCTTTATTCAGTTTATTGATTTGAATGCTTATCTATCACTTCTAGAGACCCCCGCTCCACAGACACACCCAGAAATAATGCTTTACCAGCTATCTATGCATCCTTTAGCCCAGTCAAGTTGACACATAAAATTAACCATCACAACAATGGCTTACATTTCATTGGTCAGAACAAAGTCATGGTCTCATCTAGCTGCAAGTGAGACAGGGAAATGAGCATCCTTACTGAAAAATGAGTGAGTTCTATTACCAATGAAAGAGAGGGAGAATATATATTGAATGTTTGTTAAAAGTCTCAGTCACCCGTCTCCTCAATCTATCTGAGTAGTAAGTTGTTTAAGGGCAGGAGTGGCAACTGACTTTGTACTCTGTAACATTTTGCAAAGAGAAAACACACATTTCCAGAAACCTTGTAAAGAAGATGAGACAATCTCAGGCTACCATACCTGGAGCACTGACACGTCATTTTCAAATACATGTTAAGAAGCCAGCATTCACACTTCTAGACTAAAGAAAGGAAGAGTGACAAGAGGAAGAGTCAGAACATGTTTTTTTTTTTTTTTTTGAGAGTGATAATATAAACACACATCAGCTTCTCAATCTGACAGTGTCTCAGAGGGTGTCCTTGCCTTCACGGGATGAGTATTGGAGAGCAAGAGCCAGAAACTAGATTTTTGTCAGGGCATTTGGAATTAACACAGAAAGAATAACTATGCTCTCCAAATTAATAAGAACCTGGTCTATAAACTAGGAATTCTACTTGAATTCATAACATGCAGTTTGTAGCTTGTAATACTTTTGTTCATTGTCTTTCACTGATAAATAAAATGCCGCATGGAAATCTCCTTCAGTGAGTAGAATATTCCTAGTAAGCAGAGAATCAAAGAACCATAAAATTGAAGAGCTTTCAAAGATAGTCCCGGTGATTTCTAATAAGCATCTTTGTCCCCTCAAAAGGGAACATCTTTCTAGCACTTTCTAAAACATATGTATACCAGTTAGGCTCTTTCAGTATGCAAGGAATAGTAGCTTCTTCAATTTACTTTAGTTACAAAAGGTGCTGTAGAGCTGAGGCAAGGAATTTTGGTGAAACAGAGCTCCTGTGCTAGGCTTCTCATAGGAACTTGAAAAATTACACTTTCCTGCCTGTGTTACTCATGCCGTGCTTTGTGGTCTTCCTGTTAATTGGAATCACAAGCAGTCTTAGATAAAAGCATAACTGCCTGGGTAGTGAAATATTAATCATCTGTATAAACTTCTGCCTAGGGATGTTCTGTGTCAAGGAAATGTGTTCAAAGGTCCTGAGCTGATAAAGCACAATGGGGTCAAAGGCTCCTGTGTCAGATGGATGTCATGAGGACAGGGATGGAACAACTGAGCAGATAAGAAAAACAAACTTAATGTATCAAAGAGTTTTGCAACGAACTCCTTGGAAACCATGTCCCAACACAGATGCTAAGGTCTGGATAACATAGGTATGGCAGGCTTCACAGATTGGGGTGCAGATAATACCCTCAAGCAGCATTCTAAAGTGAGACATAATCATACACATGGATGTGCAGGATATACAGTCTGCTTTCTTCAAGACATTCTCATCATGTAAATATTTGATGGGCTGAAGTATTTAATGGGTAAGATGAGGCAACTAGAAAGAAAGAAGCAAGTCTTGATGGCTTTTATGATGTGGAACTGTTAGGTAGTTAGAATAGGAAAAAGAAGTCCAAAATGGTGGTGGCTAAGACAAAGAAGGGAAAAAAAAAAAACCCATGAAAATAGAACAAAGGAAGGTCCAAGGACTAGAGTGAGCACCTCAGGTAAAACAAACAGCCCTCCTAGCTAGCCCAGTTTACATACGGCAGGCTCAGCAGGTTGGGGGCAGGGGAGGAGATGAATGTATAAAAGGAGGAAGCCTAGAAAAATTGAGGCTTCTCTTGTTTTTAGGGTCTGCCTACCCTCACGTTGCCATTTCCTTCTCCAGTAGCAGCAGCCCTCACTCCTCGGGGGTGTACTATCCTTTGTTTTTCCTAATAAAACTGAGCTGTAACACCCATTCGTCCCTCGCTTCAAATTTTGGTGTGGCAAGACAGAACTGAGGAAATTACAGACTCCCCCGACAGAACTAAATCCACTCTTGCGTGTTGTAAGCACCACCAAAAATTGCTCTGGGAAGGGCTGCCATATTATCAGCCTAGAGAGTTGGTGACTAAATGTCAGGAGGGAAAGTCAGGGAGATTTTCTACTCGCTGGGAGATTCCTCTGCAGAGATTGTTACTATTGTTAGTATGCTGGCTTTCTAATTTGTTTAGTACTTGGCCATACTAGTACTTGGCTGGAACTGGTATCTCTCCCTGCTTACCAACATGCCCAGTATGGATCTTCTGCAGAACCTTGGAGGATGGGATCTGTAGCTGGGGGAGGGGGAAGCTGAACTCGATTTGCTTCAGAAAGAGAAACTGCACTCTTGACTCCAGGGTATCTTTTCTATTAAGTTGGAGTTAGGAGAGAGTTCTTTCCTGGTTGCTCAGTGGAAAAAAACCCGCTTGCTAGTACAGGGGATGCGGGTTCCATCCCTGGGTTGGGAAGATACCCTGGAGAAGGAAATGGCAACCCACTCCAATATTCTTGCCTGGAAAATCCCATGGATGGAGGAGCCTGGTGGGCTGTAGTCCGTGGGGTCACAAAAAAGCTGGACATGACTTAGTCACTAAACAACAACAGCCAGTGAGAGAAAAGGCATGGCTCCCAGGCTTTAGCTGTGGATGACCGCCTTTGGCTGGCTTTACCCAGAATGGAAGGAAACAGGGGAGAGGGAGAGTGGGGCTAGATGGAAACTGAGTTTGTGCTGAGGCTCCTGGTAGAGCAGTTTTCCCAGTTTGCATTCATCCCTGTGGGGGATGAATGCAATCCTGAATGGAATGCCACTACCTCACATTGTTCTTACTGGATTTTTCTAGATTTTTATAGCTAAATGCTTTTCTATTTGTATAAACTCTTTGAGCAATCTCTAAAGAATTTGAATGATTATCATAGCTAATTTTGACCAATAGATGTGCCTTACTGATATTGTTTCCCTGAGTCCTTCGTAGTGCCATTCTGAAAATCTCAATGGTTTGTTAAAGGAAAAGAAAATTAATTACACTTGTAAACCTGTAAGGCAGACTTTTTTAGGGGGACTATTGTGATAGTTTGTAAAGACCACTGCAGTGGTGCTTTGTAACTGGCGAGAAAGGTTGGACTCAACACAGAATACAAGTCTAATGGAGGTCAGTTGATGGAAACATCAAGGGTTTTGGGAATTTCTGGCTATACTGACCTAATAGTATTCTTGCTGAAAGCAGAATTTAATGATCAGAGTCACCTGGGGGATGATAAAGGCTGATGACCCTGGAAATTGAGGGTGACCAGACATATTGAAGATTCTGGCTTAACTAACCTAGCAGGGTTCTCGATAAAATTGGAAATGCCGAAACCAATATGGAAACCTAAAGGTCAGGGCCCAGTTGAGAGTTCAGAAAAGGTTGAGTAGAATTTGGTCAAGTAGAGAATCTCTGTGGTCTTCAGAGACATCTTTCTTAGAATTTTCAATTCCTATCCATATTTAGAATGACAAGTTTTGCTAATTCATAAGGAAAAGGGCATTTCTCCAAGTTCATGTGTAGTTTCTTGCTTCAGATTTATGATTAAGGGAGGCTTCTCAGATTTTTTCTTTATTAATGGTAATTTTTCCCAAGGTGCGTTGGTGTCTCCACCTCTCACTTGGGTGCCATTACAGTAGCCACTAGATCAGCAGCCGCAAAACAACATGTCCACATTGAGATATGCAGTAAGCACATGCTAGATTGCAAAATAATGACTATAAAAGTACTGGGCATACACACTAAGGAAACCAGAATTGAAAGAGACACATGTACCCCAGTGTTCACTGCAACACTATTTACAATAGCCAGAACACGGAAGCAACCTAGATGTCCATTGGCAGACAAATGGATAAGGAACTTGTGGTACATATACACAATGGAATATTACTCAGCTAGAAAGAAGAACACATTTGAGTCAGTTCTAATGAGGTGGATGAAACTGGAGCCTATTATACAGAGTGAAGTAAGTCAGAAAGAAAAACACCAATACAGTATACTAACACATATATATGGAATTTAGAAAGATGGTAATGATGATCCTATATGCAAGGCAGCGGAAGAGACACAGATGTAAAGAACAGACTTTTGGACTCTGTGAGAGAAGGGTAGGGTGGGATAATTTGAGAGAAAAGCACTGAAACATGTGTATTACCATATGTAAAATAGATAACCAGTGCAAGGTCACTGCATGAAGCAGGGCACTCAAAGCTGGTGCTCTGGGACAACCCAGAGGGGTGGGGTGGGAGGTGGGAGGGGGGTTCAGGATGGGGGGACACATGTGCACTCATGGGTGATTCATGTTGACATATGGCAAAAACCACCACAATGTTGTAAAGAAATTATTCTCCAGTTGATTAATTTTTAAAAGTTCATAGAAAATCTCTTACTGATTATTTTTATATTTGTTACATGTTGAAATGCTGGTAATCTTCATTGTTGCTTGTTTGTTGTTGCTTACTCAGTTGTGTCTGACACTTTGTGACCCCATGAACTGTAGCTCACTAGGCACCTCTGTTCATAGGATTTTTCAGGCAAGAGTACAGTAGTGAGATACCGTTTCCTTCTCCAGGGGTAATCTGTATACATTAGGTTAAAGGTATTGTTAAATATCAACTATATCTTTCTACTCTCCTTTTTCTTTTTTAGTGTGGCTACTAGGAAGTGTAACATTTCATAGGTGGCTCACATTTCACATTATGTTTCTGCTGGACAGTGCTGTCCTAGATCACCCCCACCCTGTCAGCTATAAAGGGAAGGGGATCATATTTTAAATTTCCTCAGAAGGCATTCTGAGCTTGGCAGGCACACAAGTCTAATAAACTCCTTCCCAGTACAGACGTCTTCAAAATGTTGTGGCTCTCAGGTTATATTTCACTATTAAGAGGTCAGATGTGAACTAATAAAAAATGTATAAACCCCCAGCAAACAGTTCATTTGGCAATAACAATTATAAATCTGTATTATTTTCCTGTTGACAGATATTTTCATGTTAGTTTCTCTTTTGCTCTCATTTCCTTTGATACAGGCAGGGAATTATTAATATTACAGCTGTTTTCAGGATATTTTGAAGTTGAAGATTTTTAAGGTTAATCAATTGTAACAAATATGATAAATTAACATCTTTTTTCATCCTGTCCAAATTAGATTTGATTTAACACATACATTTGGACATCTACTAAGTTCAAAGGACTGTGTTACCACAAAGAATTCTGAAAGCCATTAGTTACCTTTAACCTGCCAGGAAAAATAAGATAAATACACAAATGATTGTAATCTGATTTTGTGGTACATTGATTTAAGGGCAGAATTACCTTCAATATAGGGGAATCAAGGAAGCATAACGGGACCAAAGTTTATGAAAAAAAAAAAAAAGATTCATATCTTTATTGTTTGTTGGTTCTTAGCTATGCTGGTCATTCCAATTGGAATAAAGTGTCTTTTTCTGTTCCACCTAAGGAAGGAAAACTAATCTAAGAGGATGATCATGTGCTGTGCTGTGATTAGTTGCTCAGTCATGTTCTGACTCTTTGTGATCCCGTGGACTGTAGCCTGCCAGGTTCTTCTATCCATGGGGATTCTCCAGGCAAGAATACTAGACTGGCCATGCCCAGAATACTATACTTGCCATGCCTTCCTCCAAGGGATCTTGACTACCCAGGGATCTAGCTTGGGTCTCTCTCTTGGCAGGAGGATTCTTTATTGTTTGAGCCACCAGGGAAGCCCAAGAATACTGGAGTGTGTAGCCTATCTTTTCTCCAGGGAATCTTTCTGACCCAGGAATTGAACTGGGGTCTCCTGAATTGTAGGCAGATTCTTTACCAACTGAGCTACTCAGGAAGCCCTCAGTATAATCATGGAGGTGTGTAAAATTTAGTTTAATAAAGATGTTCAAAATCATTGTCTATGATATATTGGAAATATGTTGCTCTACAGGGCATTGATTAAATAATTGGTATTCATATAAAAATACTTTGAATCAGTTATAATTATTTTTAGAATTGTATTTATTGGCCTAAAAAACATTCATATTGTTAAGCAATGACTGCTTAAAAAGAAAACATATAATCACGTCATAAAGTATTCTATCTTTATATATTTATATAAATATATAATCCCTATATGTATCTATCTCTTTATATATGTGTGTCTTCTGCTTAGATGAAGTAATTCATGTCTGATTCTGTGACTCCATGAACTGAAGCCTGCCAGGCTCCTCTGTCCATGGAATTCTTCAGGCAAGAATTCTGGAGTGGGTCATCATTCCCTTCTCCAGGGGATCTTCCCTACCCAGAAGTTAAACCTGGGTCTTCCGTATTGCCAGCAGATTCTTTACCATCTGAGCCACCAGGGAAACCCCTTCTATATAGATCTCTGAATCTAAATATAATGTTTGTATATTTTATACAGCCGTATTTCTACAAGCTAGATTTTTTTTTAAGTGAGGCAAAATGAACAGAGGTTGGAAAATTTTTGATACTCTACTTCAAGATTTTTCAATGGAAATTTTTTATTTTTTAATCACAAAAGTTGACTAAAATAAAGTTTTTTTTGCGACCAGATAAGACTTGAAAGATAACATGAATGTAAAGTGTTCATAGTTATATCAGAGTTAATTCTATGAATATACTCTCCATTAAATTATTTTCTCTCTGTCCTACATTGGAATTCATATCTTTTCATCTCTAAAATTTCCTGTTATATATGGAGATGATTCACTCTGTTTTAGAAAAAGGTAGCTAATGAGAGAAGTACAAGAGGATTTTTCTTTTGCCTCCCAAAGAAGACAAATAACTAACATCTCTCTGGATTTTAAGAGAAAAACAGAACTAGGAATTAAAAGTTACATAGTTCAACTATGGCTGACTTGCCCTTATGTTTTATAATAAAGTGAAATAATGATCTTCTAAAGGGAAGTTGTTTAGAAAGATTTAAAATATTCATATTTTCTCATTATTTTAAAATCACTAGAAGATGCTATAGTGCAATAAACTAGCTTAATTTTTAAATAACAAAGAACTTCCAATTAAAATGAACATGCACATGATCTATTGATCTTCATGTTTCAAGATATAACCTAATTATAATCTGATATAGAGATGGTAAATCTAAAAATGGCACATAAAAATGATATGGTAGGGAACAATAACAGTGACATAGAAGAAATGTTTCTTTTAATACCTTTAAATGTGACATAAAACATTTTAATTTTATTTCCTATAATTTAAAAATAAAATGGTGATGAATTTGAAAATTGTAATCTATGTTGGAACACGTTATTTATCAAAGTGTCCTGAACACTTTAGCAAATTGGTAGGCTTATCAAGAATCAGAATAGTGAATTTGGAAAGAGATTAACATTTATATTATAACCATTGCATTCACATGCTATTACATTATTTGTACTATTTTAATCAATGTCATGGTAATGTCAGATTTTATAACTTCTCTAGGTAGCTTTATTTTCATTTTTTGAAAATTACAAGACTAAGCATACTCTCCCAACTGATATGTTTGCCTATTTGTTTAGTCCCTGTAGTTGTTGTTCTTTAGTTTCTAAGTTGTATCCAACTCTTTGAGCCGATGGACTGTTCTCTATCCATGGGATTTCCCAGGCAAGAATACTGGATGAAGTCACCATTTTTTTCTCCAGGAGATCTTCCTGACCCAGGGATTGAACCCAAGTGTCCTGCATTGACAGGTGGATTCTTACCACTGAGTCACTAGGGAAGCCCAGTTATGGGGCAATTTCTGTCAAATTCTAGGATATATAAGCATGCAGTTTTATTCAATATGGTGCACAGAACTGCTCTTAAATAGTGAGTGAGTGCTGATCTTTTGTTGCCAAACAGCTGTGTTGTTACCTTGGGTAATTCATTTTTCTTTTTCAGATTTTAGCCTTCTCTTCTGCAAAATAAAGAAATACATGATCTTTGGGTTTCTATGTAGGTTTTTTTTTTTTAATTTTTATTGGAATATAGTGGATTTACAATATTGTATTAATTTCAGGTATACAGCACAGTGAATCAGTTATACATTTACATATATCCACTTTGTGTTTTAATCCACCCTTTTGTTTGTTTGTTTTTAGATTCTCTTCCCATATAGGCCATTACAGAGTACTGAGTGGAGTTCCCTGTGCTGTATGGTAGGTTACCGTTAGTGGGCTTCCCTCATAGCTCAGTCGGGAAAGAATGTGCCTGCAATGCAGGAGACCTGGGTTCAGTTCCTGGGTCGGGAAGATCCCCTGGAGAAGGAAATGGCAATCCACTCCAGTATTCTTGCCTGGAAAATCCATGGACAGAGGAGCCTGGCGGGCTACAGTCCACAGGGTTACAAGAGTTGGACACGACTTAGCTACTAAACCACCACCATTAGTTATCTAATTTATATATGCCCTCATGTTTGTACTCAGTTGTGTCTGACTCTGTGATCCTATGGACTGCAGTCCTTTGTCCATGGGATTTTCCAGGCAAGAATACTGGAGTGGGTTGACATTTCCTACTCCAGGGGATTTTCCTGACCCAGGGATTGAATCCACGTCCCTTACATCTCCTTCACTGGCAGGTGGATTCTTTACCACTATGCCACCTGGGAAGTCCCTTTTATATAGCATATATCAATCCCACTCTCAATTTATCCCTCTCTGCCTTTATCCCCTAAATGGTAACTCACTTCAATATTTTTGCCTGAAAAATCCCATGAACAGAGGAGCCTGGCATGCTACAGTCCATGGGGTCTCAAAAGAGTAGGACATGACTTAGCAGCTAAACAACAATAACAACCCTAATCCCCTGATAAGCATAAGTTTGTTTTCTACATCTGTGACTCTACTTCTCTTTTGTAAATAAGTTCATCTGTACTCTTTTTTTTAGATTCTACATATAAGCAATATCATATGATATTTGCCTCTCTGTGTCTGACTTCACTCAGTATGATAATCTCTAGGTCTATCCATGTTGCTACAAATGACATTATTTCATTCTTCTTTGTTGCTGAGTAATATTCCATTATATATATGTACCACATCTTCTTTACCAATTCCTCTGTTGATGGACATTTAGATTGCCTGCCTGTGCCAACTGTAAATAGTGCTGCAATGAACAGTGCAGTGTATATATCTTTTCATATTCTGGGTTTCTATGGGTGTATGACCAACCTAGACAGCATATTAAAAAGCAGAGACGTTACTTTACCAACAAAGGTCCGTCTAGTCAAGGCTATGGTTTTTCCAGTGGTCATGTATGGATGTGAGAGTTGGACTGTGAAGAAAGCTGAGTGCCGAAGAATTGATGCGTTTGAACTGTGGTGCTGGAGAAGACTCTTGCAAGTCCCTTGGAGGTCCAACCAGTCCATCCTAAAGGAGATCAGTCCTGGGTGCTCATTGGAAGGACTGATGCTGAACCTGAAACTCTGATACTTTGGCCACCTCATGTGAAGATTTGACTCATTGGAAAAGATGATGCTGGGAGGGATTGGGGGCATGAGGAGAAGGGGACAACAGAGGATGAGATGGCTGGATGGCATCACCGACTCAATGGACATGAGTTTGGGTGAACTCTGGGAGTTGGTGATGGACAGGGAAGCCTGGCATGCTGCGATTCATGGGGTTGCAAAGAGTCGGACACGACTGAGTGACTGAACTGAACTGATGGGTGTATATCCACGAGTGGGATTGCTTCCACATAGTTTTAAAATCAAATGATTTTTCAACATATGTAGTGTGAAAATTTTCACCTAAAAGCAAGCCTTAATAAAATGTTACCTCATGTTTACTTAATCCCAGCAGTCTGCACAGTCAGTGAGCAAGCAGAGAGAAGCAGGAATTGCAGCTTACCTAAAAAGATAGTTTTTAAATACTGTGTGTTGGTAATTTTAGTGTTTTAGTCTCTTAAATATCATAGAATGTGTACACATAAGGCTGTGCCAGTGAGGCTTTCTGAAGCATATACCTATGTATGCACCCTCTTATTGCCAATGTGGCCATGTGTGTTCTCTTATGCATAGTAAGAGCTTTGTTCAGTACTGATCCATTTGAAATGAAAGATGAAAGTCCATATGGGAAAATAATCAGAAGCAATTTTATAAAAGTTATCTATTGCACTGACCTTCTCAGTCTTTGAATCAACAGCCAGAAATAATTTATATAAAGGCAAGTTTTATGAAAATGTAACATAAAAGCCTTTATATATTATATTTTATCTATTCATAAAGCACAAACACAGCAATAAACATGCAAATATATGAAAATGTATGTGTATTTTATAGATAAATAGAGATAAATGTGTATATGTATTCACATATTTAGATTTAATTATATCTATACTGTAATGAACGTGTCGCAAAAGTAGTAGTAAGGTAGACAAATTTACTCTAAATTTATTGCAGTTAACCATCTGTGATGAAATTCTCATAGATCCTCCTTAATATTTTTAATAAATGAAGAAAACAAAACACTAAAATTACCAACACACAATATTTAAAAACTATCTTTTTAGATAAGCTGCAATTCCCTGCTTCTCTCTCCTTGCTCACTGATACAGTGTTCTCTCCAACTATTGCACTTCTGGTCTCCTTTCATTTTCTGAATTAGCCCCTACTCTTCAGGGGACCAGATAACACACTCCTGTGTTCTGTCAGCTTGTTCTGCAATAAATCATCAGAGGCAGCACCATTTGTTTAGTCCTATTTAAGAGGGTCTCCTGGGAAAATGTGAGAAGAAAAAATTCTGTCAAATGCACTTTTATTACTTCCATCGCTGACTTCCATACACTATGATCTTTCAGACCCTTAGTGGTACCACTCTATTCACTATTTGCTTTTAAATATTGTGAGACACTACTGCTGCATTAGTGAAGACCTCAGATCATAGCTCCTGTAAGATTAGTGAAAACAAAAAGCAATTAATTGCTAAATATTTAATGACAGGGTAAATCTCTTTGCTCAGGCATATTGTTCTCTCCATTAAATGAAAGCTCAGGAAACTTTGTTCTAACTATTCTTCCCTTCATTTATGAAAAGAGTATTCCACTCAGTCTTATGCAGAAAAGCCACATCACCATATGTGATAAACAAATTAGAATTATCACCATATGCATAGAGTTGTAACTAAAATCATATTTTATGCATTACTTTTAAGTGTCCTTTAAGTATTAAGTAATAGTAGGTTATCATATAAGACATCAAGTAAATAGATACTCTTTTAGACTGGAAATTGACAAGGAAATTTAGTAGTCATTTCGTTCAAGCACATTGTGTTACAAATGAGGAACTGAATTCAGAGGGATGATGGGAGTTGTGGAAGGTCATACAGACAGTTAGACTAAAACCTTTGAATCTGCACTTGTTCTGGTTCCTCCAGCATTTTTGGATGCCTATGTGTCAATGATTCAGCCAGTCTCCCCATCAGATGGTCACACTAGGGCATCTGGCATATGGGATCTCTTCAGGATGCTCACATTATTACTAGAGCTGAATTTGAGAAAGACAGGGACAGGAAAAATATCCAAGAGACTAGATGAGAATAAAAAGTTTTTGTAACGAAGGAAAATTTAAACATACCCTGTAAAACCTATAAATAACCTTAAAAAAATAACCTAACCTAATAAGCTTACTTTTCAAAAGGTTTTCTGAGTTCAGGGATATTGAGTGATTCAATGGAAAGTGTTGACATCTATCTTTAGAAATACAGTAAGTCCTACATAAGAACCTTCAAATATGTGAACTTGCCCAGCTGTTGTACTTTTACTCCTATACTTTTCAAAGTACTGTATTATAAGATTACAAATGTTTTCTTTGTGTTTGTTTTTTTAATATATTATTTGTGTGAAAAGTATTATAAACCTTTTATAGCCCTGGTGACTCAGATGGTAGAGAATCTGCCTGTAATGTGGGAGACCTAGTTTTGATCCCTGGGTTGGGAAGATCCCCTGGATGAGGGCATGGCAGCCCACTCCAGTATTCTTGCCTGGAGAATCCCCATGGACAGAAAAACCTGGTGGGCTACAGTCCATGGGTCACAAAGAGTTAGACACGACTGAGCAACTAAGCCCAACGCAGCACATGGTCCAGTACTGTATAGCCTGATTGTGTTAGCTGGGTGCCTCAGCATAATTTTGTTGGACTTAAAAACAAATTGGACTTTCAAATGCATTCTTGGAACAGAACTCATTCATATGTAGGGAACTTACTCTACTTTGTCACCTGTTATCAACATGAACTTAAGGAGATGATCTTGCCATTCAGAAATCCTCACTTGGTGGTGACTTTCCGTATTATACTGAGCAATACACTGATTGCTCATTAATGGTTAAGTTCCACCTCATCTTGGCCTGAGCTCTGAGCTCTATCCCAGACTATAATCATTCTGAGATGTGGTCTGAAGACTCTGGTCAGGTAGACTTGCCATTGCAGGGGCTGGCAGTTGAGGTCTTCAGTTTGTTACAGTTGGAGACAAATTCACTTGTAAACACTGGGTCAGGGCTAATATCCCTTTATAATCAATAACAGCAAGACCACTGTAACTCCTTATATTTTGGAAATACATTTTCCATGAATAAACTTTGTAGCCAGGATGAGGCTAAGCAAAACATGACAGATGAAACAGGCAGGAGTAGGTCTCTCTCGCAATTCTACTCTCTCTTATTCCTCCTCCTTGTTGTTCAGTCACACAGTCATGTCTGACTGTGACCCCATGGACTTCAGCACGCCAGGCCTCACTGTCCCTCACCATCTCTCAGAGTTTGCCCAAGTTCATGTCCGTTGCATCAGTGATGCCATCCAGCCATCTCATCCTCTGATGCCCTCTTCTGCCCTCAATGTTTCCCAGCATCAGGGATTTTTCCAGTGAGTCCTCCTCCTTAAGCTCTAATTATTCACACTCAAACTTTCTTTTGCTGTTTCTCTATCAAAAGCTTAGCCACAGGCAGAATTAATAATTTAATAGTGTGGTATTGTCCAATTCTGGGCACACATGCATTTTAAGAGAAGGTTTAATGGGAAAGGCACAAACTTGAAATTATTAAGGATCACCATGTGCCAGGTGGGTCTTAAATATGTTTTGTATTATCTAGTCCTGTTAAGTAATTCTGAGTTAGATACAGCTAACTCAGTTATACAGATAAGAAGATAAAAAGGAAATAGAAAGGATAGCAAGGAACTGTGAGGCATGGGTGTGTGTATGTTGGTGAGAGGGAGAGGAATGGGTATGTGGGGTGAGTTGGAAAAGCCATGACTTGATTAATTCTATTCTGAAAGTCTTTGGCAATTTTGATCACAATTTTGTAAGTTGAAATCCTTGTTTATTCTATGGGGGTCTTGTTATTCTGAAGAAATTACTGTTGTTAAAAATACTTACTGGTCAGTGCCTCGATTTCTTAAAGAAATAGAATAAGACAAAAGCTTGCTAAACACACTGTACTGCTCATAGCGTTTGTTTCACAAACTAGGCTTTTTGTTTTCCTCCTAAGTGCTGCTGGCCTGGGCTGGGTAATCTGGTGAAAAGAGACACTCTCCACTTCCTCTCCTTCTGATATTTAATTCCTTCAGTTCATGGGTGCTCAAAGGTGGGTACTGAAACTCACAGAAGTAGAATTTACTTACCAAATTACCCAAGTGATTCCTCTGGGTCAATTCCATTCCTTCTGTCTCCAACCAGTTTGCTCCTTAGATGTTCTCTGATCTGCTTTTAATTCAACGGCACTTCAAATTCCTCTATCCCCTTCCTCTTGCTCTGTGATAAAGGAAAACTTTCTTGGGAGGTGAGATGCATAATCTCCTTATATATATTGGGCTGGCCAAAAACTTCGGGTTTTTCTGTTAAAATTCTACAGAAAATTTCCCATAAGCTTTTTGACCAACCCAATATTTCACAGTAAAGATGCTTCCAATGTGACAGTTGACAAGTGCAGGAAGGGCAGAGGCTCTTGAATCAAATGTTTGCAAAGTTATCCACAAACTTCCATCCTGGCACTCTGTTCCAAATAGTTATTACCATTTCTACTGTGAAGATGTAAATCATGTAATGAAATTCTTCAGTTTTTTTCTGCACATGGAAATAGGTTAGTTTAAGGACTCATTTGAGTGAAACTCCATTTACAAAATGATGATATAAGAGTAATTCAGTGATCATTTAATTCTAGCAAAGGCAAAGAAAGATTTCAAACTTGAGAAAATTTTGTCTATATTTTTCAGAAATGATTGATATACAACAGTCTATAATTTAAAAAAACTATGCCCAGTGTCATACCTAATAACATGAATTATTGCTGAATTTTCATACAACCCATGTTTTTATACAGGATACCAAAGTTGACAACCTAAAGAAATACTGATATCACAGACTGCTCAATGACTTATCTCAAAAAATCACAAGTCTGGGTTGAATGAATTCACTCAGGAAGAAACAATTTTGATTGTACCTGAAGGGTTCTGATGGTAGAAACAATATTTTTAGTGATTGAAAACAATTAGCAGTAAACTAATTGAGTCCTTTTCAAAGTATCTTTATTGAATACTTAGAAAAGCTGAGTATTGGGAGGAAATAGCATATTAGCTTCTGTCCTTTAATTAAAAAAGAACACTCCAGACACTACTTCATTGATAAGATGTTCCTGGACAAATAGAGGATAAAAGACATATGTAAGATTTTTAAAAATAATATTCCACCACACGCTCCCTCCCTCCCTGTTTCTCATCTTTCTTTCCTTATATTTTTATGCCATCCTGTGTCTTATGGCCAAAGAAATGTTTAAACCCTTCAGTTGATCAGAAAACAAAAAGAAATGTTATGATTCTGTGATAGTTAGAAAAATATATATATGTATTTTCTCATTTTTGGTAGCTGGTTTATTTTAGCAGCTGATGTATTTGAATGAAATTTTCACATGTGAGAGAGTAATGATTAGGACAAAAGAAAAGGTTCATGTTTACATTTTTCTTTTTTCCTGTGCTTTTGTACTAATATACAATTTGATCAGACTTCCCGGGTGGCTCAGATGGTAAAGCGTCTGTCTACAATGCAGGAGACCTGGGTTTGATCCCTGGGTTGGGAAGATTCCCTGGAGAAGGAAATGGCAACCCACTCCAGTACTGTTGCCTGGAAAATCCCATGGACGGAGGAGTGCTACTGTCCATGGGGTCACAAAGAGTGGGGCACGACTGAGCGACTTCACTTTCTTTCTTTCTCACAATTTGATGATTATACATTAGGGCTGTACAGTTAATTTACTTGTTTTTTTTAAATCCTTATTTAGAGACTTAAATCACCTTTGAATGAGTTTTATGCTAACTTTAAGATTTTGTACTACTGTTCTGAAACTGTTATATCTTTGACCCAAGAATGTATATGGTTTGTTTAGAGACATTACTTCTATGTTTGATTCTATTCTGACTAGTTGTATGACACCAAACAAAGTGCATGGTATTTCTAGCCTCAGTTTCTTCATTGGTTAAATGGAGGTGATAATATTGGTGAGACTAAAGGAGATTTTGTGTAAGAGCATTTATCATGGTGTATATGCAAAGAGAGGGCCCTGAATTTTGGCTCAGATTAACTGATTCTTCCTCAATACATGCAGAATACTGGACTATTTCAGATTAATTTATATAACAATAACTCAGAAATTCAAGAAAACTCCTTTAATTGATCCCAGTATAAAATGTGAATATAACTGTGAAAGATAATTTAAAATACATATATATTCACCTGAATGTTATCCTTTAAGTCATCTTGGAAAGTAAACATATATTCTAACAACTTTACCATTGCTTAAAAACTTTTTAACCTTACTAATGGAAAACTCTTATAAAGCAAATTCTGAGCCATATTAAAAGAAAACAACAACTCAGTGTTATTGTTTTATTTGACTAAAAATTGAGCCCATCCTTTAGAAGTGAGGAAAGACAAATGATATGCTTTGTCTCCTCTGAAAGAGCCTTGTAAATTATAAGAGCTATACAAATGTAAGATGGTTTAGAGCAGAGTGTTAAAGAATGACCTCATTGAAAATATTAAAAAAGTATGCCTCAGGCTCTTAAAGAAATTCTGAAAACCTCAAGTGTTTTGAGCTCTAGCTTTATCATTTATGGTATAAGTATTGTCTCCTAAACGCCTACATGGAGGTAGACAGCACCCATTTGAATATGTAAAATTTAATTGATAAAAAGATATTCATTCATATTATCGATTTTGTTACTACTCTGCTTTTAACCATTTCTTACAATATCTAAAATTATCTTTTATCAACTAATTTTATCCAGGTACATATTAGACTGCTGAACCATGTTATTTAGTTGGCTTTTCTAAAGACCCTTCAGGTTTGGGTCAGAAGTGTTGCCGTGGCAACCCAACTGTGGCTTGGGCTGGAGTGCCACAAAAGGTTGACCTCATTTCAGAGCTGTTTAAATGAAGAGTTGAAGTTGAAATTAAAATTTTTTTAAGTGTTAAGTTTCTAGTATTTGGAGTATGGTGGTGCAAATGCGCTAAAATCCAAGCAGATCCTGTTAAAGGGGAGTGAAAGCCAAGGAAAATGGCATCCAGAACTGGCAGGAAGAACAGCACTTCCAGTTCAGAGTCATATTTGAACAGACAAGAAAAATCTGACTGATCTTGGCAGTTTAAAAATACTGTGGTGTAAGCTGATCATCACCAGGTTCTCATCAATAATTGAGAACCTGAGGGAGAATAGGGTTTGATCATATAGTTTCCTGATTTGGACAGATTGATTTCATCCCACAAATGCTTGTTGATTGAGTCCCCGTCAGTTCTTTTTCAGAGGTCATTTGAAATCTTTTTGATTTTTTAAAAATTTTATAAGTTCAGCACTTCTCTTTTCTATTCTGTCACTTTGTATTAATTATATTTTCTGGCTATTGACTGGATATGATACTTCCTAATAAAAGCTGACTTATCTCTTTCTCCTTAAGTACAGTGATAAGCACAGTGTCTGCTGAGGCATTTTATCTCAACTGGGAAGTCAGGGATTATGGATAAGTGGCTCTGCTAATGTGAGAAGAGCTAAAACAGTGCATGCCATATTTTCTATATTAGTGCATCTTTAGATATTCATAGGAACTTTGGAAATATATAGACAATTGTTAAATATCAAGTTTTAAAAAACAGCAAATTTTTGAAGAAACATTTTGAAAATGGATGAATATATCATTTTTTCTAGGAGAAAATGATCAATATTCTTTAAAATTTTCCACCAAATAATTAACAGCTTTATTAGAGATATCCCTAGAGCAGGCGTGTGCTTTGCAACATAGATAAATCCATTAGGAGGCAGAGAGAGAGGAGGGAACACAGTCACAACACCAAAGATGCACTTTGTATATAATGGGATACAAATCAGATGCTATCAAAATACTCAGCTTTACATATGTCAGTGGCTTAGTTACAGTGGATAAAATTTATCAAGCATCTTCAATGAAATTATGTGAAATGCTCCTTGCAATCTACTCTATAATTTATAGGCTTTCAGTCATTTCTTTTTATAGCTTATAAAAATGGAAGAATATCTTGAAAATGCATGCATACTACTTGCCATTGTTTGTTTCTGATTCAGTTAATGAAATTCTGATTCCAGTGTTTTAAGAAAAGCTATGTATTGTTTTCCTCATCCTGCAAATACACCTTCAATTGAAAACATTTTTTTCTTTTAAAAAGGAAGAGGTTGGAATTGAGAATAATAAAGTTACAGACATACTAAATCCTTCTAATTCAAAGTCACTTCCGTGCTCTTCACATTTGCAGGTTTAACATGTTAGCGATTAAGAATATTTAAGTTAGATTCATATTTTAGATTCAAAGAAGACATGTTTTCAAACGGTCTATCATGTAAACGTTGATTTTTAGGTACTTTGTCAACATGCCAACTTGGCTTCCAAGAAGTTAGTACCTTCTCATAAGTATAATTGTTACATTTGAAAAGATACCTTATTCCACTCAGAGCAAGAGAAGGGAGAAATCAAGACTCCACTAAGACATGTGTATCAGGGCAGAAGAACTGTTACCAAAGCCCAGGAAATAACATCACTACACCCATCAGAGTCAGTGCCGTAGTTTCAGCTGCGGCCGTACATCCTGCTCCAGCTGTGTCTAAAGCACTACCACCGTCTGTTTGATGGATTTGCTTCACGTCACTGAGGTTCATCTCCTCTGGCATCCCTGTAGAGGCAAATAAGAAAATCATGGAACGAGGGATATACCACCTCACCATGATCCTTCTAGAACAACCCTCTACGCAAATTGTGGACACGATTGTTTTGAATCTTTTTGTGTAGCATTCCCTGTGTGTTTCACCTAACTCTAAACGATGACTATGACACATACTTCTGCATTTCTTGAATTGGAACGTATAAGACCTTGGTTGGGAGTGCTCAGAAACTTTATGAGAACAAAGTAAAAAGTACTTTCTAGCTTTTTGAAAGCATTTGGCATATTTCTCTGTTATCGAAGTAAAGAAATTTAATTAAAATGTCTTGAGGTATAGAATCAGGGCTTGGCCCAGAGATGTAACAATGGTAGGAACTGTGTGAAATCTTTTCTTATGAAAATAAAGCCATGTAAGGAGAGATAATTAAATTGGACATTTTTAAAAAGTAGAATTTAAGTAGATCATATTTTGTATTAGGCTCAATTATGCAGAGATCCTTATTGAAATATATCAAAGAATAATAATAAATATTAAATGATACCCTTTATACACACGCAGAGCTATGGGGATAGGGGTATAGACATCTGTCAGGAGATCAAATAATTTAGTAGTAGGATGGATTGGGGATTGAAGTTATGGATGAAGTGTTTGATTAAAGAAAAAAAAATGTTGTACAACATTATAGACCAAGACCTACTCACATCCTGGTTATTACCTCTGTGTGTTGTAAAACCCGACAAACTGAGGAGGAGGCCAGTCCCCAGTTACTGGGGATGAAATATTTCATCCTTTAAGATTATTTTCTTGAAGAAGTTTACCTTACTATGATACCCCTAAGAAATTCCTGATTTATCAGTTACTGTCTAGTGTCACCCATGTGCTGAGACTGTGAGACTGTCTGGATTATCTCATGGTATGCCACCATCAGTCACAATTAACAGGTTTAAATTCAACGTTACTAGGGCCACAAATATTGACATCGTAATTACAGTGAGACTGAAAAAAAAGCTTCATATAAGGAAAAGTCAATATTTATGTAATTAGGTCAATACATATATATAATTCAGAAAGTAAGCTCCACTGCGTTCAGGGATGAGAGCATTAAAACAAAGCTCAGCTCTACTGATCTGACATATTGATTTTACAGTCTGAGCGCTTGTGTTATTATTCATTGTTTGGGTACTTGTTTTGCCCTTCTATGTCATTAGGCAAGATGAATAAACTAGCAATTCCTTTTTTTTTTTTTTATGGAGACTGGAGAAGAGTGTGCATATTTTAGTCATGGTTTTATACTCCTTGTTATGTTAGAATATAACAAGGAGCTGTGTGGACTCTAGGCAATTAAAATTTTTTCCAAGATAACTACATAAATTTGAGCTTTAAGGGATTTATTTTTCTTTTTTAAAGCACTGTGAGGAGGTGCCTGGATTGGATTCATGAAACACTTTTTCTTATGCCTTCTGGAGTCAGTATTTTCCTCATTCATTCATGAGCCAGGCACTGGTTTGGGCTTGAGGGTACGGTGGTGAGTACAAATATGAAAATAGAAAGATGTTAAATCTTATGTCTGCGAGTCAGGGAATATGAGGAGGGATTATCTCATCTTCAGTCAGATGCCATTTTAACATTGGAGGTAGAGGTATTACCAACAAATGCAATAGTTCTAAGGATGATGGTCCCTTGAGGTAAGAATTATATAGAAAGAATGAAAGATCTCTGGAAGAGCCTGGCAGTCAGGGCTGCAGTTTCAGATCAAATCACAACCTGGCCTGAACTTCTGTTAAGAAATCTTTGCACGCCAAGAAGGCTAAACCCACAATGATCTGATGTAGTGATTGTTTTCTTAAAGGAACTTAATTCACTAAGCTTATAAATTATACTAAAGCTCAGCCAAAGACCCATAAATCAAAAACCAGTTTGGCAATTTTGCACATTAATAAATTAAACAAAAATGAAGTAATTTAAAATAAACTTTTCTACGCCTAATGGCAACACACAAAGATAACAATAAATTCTTATTTCTGCCCTTGGTGGCTTGCAGTCTGGAAGAGGTAGACAGATAGCCATGCTATTACAAAAACAAATGAAATGTTAAAATTTGGGCACCTGCTTGATGGTTGGTGCTATGAAGTAATATTATCTGACAAAAGATGAGGTGTCAGTTAACCTACTGTCTAATTGACAAAGGCAGGACAGAGAGGTGATGACAACCAGTTTGGCAAGGATATAGCCCTTTATTAAGGAAGATTGCCAAAATATAGCAAAAGTGTTTAAAATGTACACTTACCTAGACACCCAAATTCTGCTTTAGTGGAAAAATTCCATGGGAATAATTTTTAAAATATGCACATATTTATTCACAAAATGTTAATCTGTGCATTGTTAGTGAAAAGTCATAAGCCATTAAGTGTCCATTAGTAGGGAACTAGGTTAAGAAAATTGTGCATTTACTTATTTTAAAAGATTGAAAAAGTAGATATTAGTACAGAAGAATGCTTTGATATTATTTTATACACATACTTGCATGGTCTTTCAGGATTTTTGAACTCAGTCTATGGCTGCCTTTCTTTGAGAATAGGGAATCTATCATTGATTTCTGTATTCACTGAGTAAGCATTTAGTAATAAGTAGGTGAAAATCCCATGGGCGGAGGAGCCTCGTAGGCTGCAGTCCTTGGGATTGCTAAGAGTTGGACACGACTGAGCGACTTCACTTTCACTTTTCACTTTCATGCATTGGAGAAGGAAATGGAAACCCACTCCAGTGTTCTTGCCTGGAGAATCCCAGGGACGGGGGAGCCTGGTGGGCTGCCATCTATGGGGTCACACAGAGTCGGACACGACTGAAGTGACTTAGCATAGCATAGTATAGGTGAATGAATAAGTTAATAGCTTTAATCCAGGACAGAAAATTGCAACACCATAAAAATGTTTCTCTACTTCAATTTGATTTTCCCTTCCCACAGTTTTATTGGGATATTAATTGATATAGCATCATGTAAGTTTTATGTGTACAATATGTTGATTTGATGTACTTAAATTTTATAAACTGATTGTTACCATAGTGTTAATGTCTCCAGCATGTCACATAACTACCTTTTTTTGTTTGTTTGTTTTATGGTGAGAACATTTAAGATCTACTCACTCAGCCTTTTCAAGTATATAATTCAGTGTTAATCACTATAGTCACTGTGCTTGACATTAGATACCCAGAACTTATTTATCTTATAACTAAAAGTCTGTACCCTTGAACAACATCTCATTTACCCTGCATCCCAGTTCTTGGCAGCCATCAATCTACTGTTTCTGTGAGTTTGCTTTTTTTTTTTTTTTTTAAGTTATAGATACAAGTCATGCAGCAGAGTATTCATCTTTCTCTGTCTGACCTCTTTCACTTAGGATAATGCCCTCAGACTTCATCTAAGTCATAGCAAATGGCAGGATTTTCTTTTTTCATGTCTGAATAACATTCCATTGTTTTATATACCATACATCTTTATCCATTCATCTATTGACAGGCTGTTTTTGTATCTTGGTTATTGTGATTAGTGCTGCAGTGAATATGGGAGTGCAGATATCTCTTTGAGATCCTGTTTACATTTCCTTTGGGTATATATCAAAAAATGGAATTGCTGGATCATACAGTAATTCTATATTTTAATTTTTAGGGGAACCTCCATGCTGCTTTCCATAGTGATTGGATCAATTTGCATTCCCACCAAGAGTATACAAAGATCCTCTTTTCTCCACATCCTTGCCAATACTTATCATTTGTCTTTTTGATAATCAGTTCAGCTCAGTCACCCAGTGGTGTCCAACTCTTTGCAACCGAATGGACTGCAGCCTGCCAGGCTTCCCTGTCCATCATCAACTCCTGGAACATGCTCAAACTAACGTCCATCGAGTCGGTGATGCCATCCAACCATCTCATCCTCTGTTGTCCCCTTCTCCTCCTGCCTTAAATCTTCCCCAGCATCAGGGACTTTTCCAAGGAATCAGTTCTTTTCATCAGGTGGCCAAAGTATTGGAGCGTCACCTTCAACATCAGTCTTTCCAATGAATATTCAGGACTGATTTCCTTTAGGATGAACTGGTTGTATCTCCTTGCAGTCTAAGGGACTCTCAAGAGTCTTCTCCAACACCACAGTTCAAAAGCATCAATTCTTTGGCACTCAGCTTTCTTTATAGTCCAACTTTTACATCCATACGTGACTACTGGAAAAACCATAGCTTTGACTAGACCGACTTTTGTCGGCAAAGTAATGTCTCTGCTTTTTAATGTGCTGTCCACGTTGGTCATAGCTTTTCTTCCAAGGAGCAAGCGTCTTTTAATTTCATGGCTGCAGTCACCATCCTCAGTGATTCAGGAGACAAAGAAATAAATTCTGTCACTGTTCTCATTGTTTCCCCATCTATTTGCCATGAAGTGCTGGGACTGGATGCCATGATCTTAGTTTTCTGAATGTTGAGTTTTAAGCCAGCTTTTTCACTCTCCTCTTTCTCTTTCATCAAGATCTTTAGTTCCTCTTCACTTTCTGCCATAAGGGTGGTGTCATCTGCATATCTGAAGTTATTGATATTTCTCTAGGAATCTTGATTTCAGCTTGTGCTCCATCCAGCCTGGCATTTCACATGATGTACTCTGCATATAAGTTAAATAGCAGGGTGACAATATACAGCCTTGACATACTCCTTTTCCTATTTGGAACCAGTCTGTTGTTCCATGTCCAGTTCTAACTGTTGCTTCTTGACCTGCATACAGATTTCTCAAGAGGCAGGTCAGGTGGTCTGATATTCCCCTCTCTTGAAAAATTTCCACCATTTTTTGTGATCCACATAGTCAAAGGCTTTGGCATAGCTGATAAGATGGAAGTAGATATTGTTCTGGAACTCTCTCGCTTTTTCAGTGATCCAATGGATGTTGGCAATTTGATCTCTGGTTCCTCTGCCTTTTCTAAATCCAGCTTGAACATCTGGAAGTTCTCAGTTCTTGTACTGTTTTTGATAATAGCCATTCTAACAGTTGTGAGGCAATATCTTATTGTGGGTTTGATTTTAATTTTCTTCATAATTAGTTCTGTTGAGCATCTTTTCATGTATCTGTTCACATTTGTATGACTTCTTTGGAAAAATATTTACTTCCTTAAGTTCAGTCTCTTTTAATATAAAGTCATAAAATTATACCGCAGCAACACAGAATATAGAATAAAATATTAAAATTAGGTGAAAACCTGGAATTTTACATCTGAGAGAAAAGTAGTGAATATAATAGCCAAATTCAGTGTGAGAATATTAGCTTAGCAAGTACTTACTAAATAAAGTTGCTATGGATCTTGTAACATTCAATAAAAACTATTACCCTTGGTCATTACTTGATAGACTTGAATGGTCATTTATATTAAAATTAGCCATATGTATATTGACTGGACATTTGGGTGTATAACCAATCTGATATGGTTTATGTAACAGTTTACCATTTTTTAAATGATTAATCCATTCTTATCTCTTAGGAAATATAATTGATAGACTCACCCAGACTATTGAGTCACTTTAATCTAGGGTGTATCCTGAAAAAATGCTGTTATTTTCCAGTTTTCTATGGGGGCTTCCATGCAATCCAGTAACAAGAGCAGAGTGATTGTACAGTTGAAGAGAGAAGGTCTGTGATAATCATGAATACCCTTATGAAATGTCACCTCTGTGATCTTCTATTTGATATTTAGAGTCTGACTAATAAATGGGATTATTATTCTGTTCTCTGTGAGAAAAGGTGTGAAATTTATTTATAGTTCTTTTGGTTGATGCTTTATAACCAAGCGTAGTCTTCCTTTTTGACAAATTATGTGAGAATAATGAAGTAATTTTAATTGTTGGTAAGTTAAACAGTGAGTTAAAACATTAATAGGAGATTATGACTGTAAACCAAAGTTTACTTTAAATAAAGTATTATGATGTATTGAGATATTTCAGTTCTGGGTATTATCAGGGATTATTATCACTTGTTACTCCATCAAATGGATTATTGATTGCTCTCCAACAATTAATAGTAAATAGCTTTTATTTTTCAGGATAGAGTTTTTAGCAGAGAAAATACTGTTTGGATATTTTTATTTTTTCAGTTTCTAGTGTTATTTTTTATTCCATAATGACCATCCAGGTGTTTTTCCTCACTTTGTGGTATTGATTTCTGAAGACTTCAGAAAGGAAACATACATCTCATATGAAAAATGCTTCCCTGGTGGCTCAGACGGTAAAGCGTCTGTCTACAGTGTGGGGGACCTGGATTCAGTCCCTGGGTCAGGAAGATCCCTGGAGAAGGAAATGGCAATCCACTCCAGTACTTTTGCCTAGAAAATTCCATGGACGGAGGAGCCTGGTGTCCATCGGGTCACAAAGAGTCAGACATGACTGAGCGACTTCACTTTCTTTTCTTTAATTATTTTAAGCAATTTTGTATTACTATTGTGAGTTTTTTTAAGACAAGTATTGTGAAACTTCTAGAAATAATTTTTAAATAGAAAATTTTAAATGCCATTTTTGTGCAATTGCTAACAAAGACCAAATAGTGTGTGTGCTAAGTCACTTCAGTCACATTCGATTCTTTGCAACCCTATGGACTGTAGCCCTCGAGTCTCCTCTGTCCATGAGTTTCTCCAGGGAAGAATACTGGAGTGGGTGGCCATGCCGTCCTCCAGGGGACCTTCCCACCCAAGGACTGAATCTGTCTCTTGTATCTCCTGCATTGGCAGGGGGTTCTTTATAGAGTTTATTAAATATACTAGTCCTTATTTATATACTACAGACTTAGTTGTAAGAATTTACAAGTATCGAAACAATTAAAATTAGTGATTCTGTAAATTATTTGTGAAGAGTATAAGACTGATCAGATATTGCTAGTTAATGAAGTCACAAAAGATTTGTATATCCTAACTTAGTGATAATATGGGGTTAAATACTATTAAAAATTAAGATATACTAAAGATATACCTGGACACATAGTAGTAATATTCAATGTACCAAAAATAGAAAAATGTTAAAGCACTCGAGAGAAAGGGCAGATAGCTTTTAACAGAACAAAATATTATATTAATTTTCAAGAGCAATAATAGAAGCTAAAATAAAGTCTAACTGTGAAAGAATGTAGAATTCTACACAAAGTTATACAGTATGGAAAAAAATAAAGGCATAAGTAAATGTATTTTAACAAAGAGTGCTTTTAATACTCCCCAAATGATTCTAAAGTATTATTAAAAATGTTTGTAAACATAAACAGCACAAATGGAGTGGGATGAAAGTTATTAATATAATAGTGTTCAAAGTAATTGGCAAACAGCTAGCTTACTGTATATAAGCATGTTGGTTGAGAAAACAATAACAAAATGATTAATTTAGATATTTTAAAAGATATAATTAAAATATTTGCAAATGATTGTTAAGTATTTGTATGTTCTGAGAAGTGAGAAATGTTTACTTTAGGTTTTGTCAAGAAAAATGTATACTTGAATGAATGTAAAAATTTCAAGCCTAAGAGTTTAAAAACTTCATATGGAACATATATTCCTAATCCATTAAAGCAAAGGGGATTAATAAAATCCAATAGAAGTCAGGAAAGAATAAACATGCAAACAAATATGCCCAAAGGGCAAAATCAGATGTTAAAGCCATATGCAAATAATTTAGTAATCTCTAAATGAAATGAACTGCATTAATCCGAAAACAGACACCCAGTTTGGATTTCAAAAGAAATTTAGCACCATAATAAAATGATACATAAAAGGTGAGAGTAAAAGCTTGGAAAAACACACTACAAGTAAATAATAACCAAAAGAAAGGTGATATCATTATATTAATAAAAGACATGAGTTTTGAACATTAAAAAGGGGTAAAGAAAGTCTTCACATAATAACAAAAGAAATAATTCAACATACAGATATAACAATTCTGTGCCTAAGAGCATATTTTCAAAATAAATCAATATTAATAAAGGAAAAGAATTGGATAAAATAACAAAGCAAAATGGACACATAAACATTCAGTGAGAAATTTTAATCCTGCTATCTCATTACCTGATAGCTCAAGCAAATGAAAATTAGTGAGGATATGGATGACTTGGTCATCCACATCTTTGGACCAGGAAAAGAACTCCACTGACTTCCAGCCATGATTCTAGTAATAATCCTAGTATCTCTTGGCCCTGTACCCCCACTCCTCCCCATGGAAAAAGAACAGATTGCCCTGATCACTAAGTTGGGATGAAAAACCAAAATGCTTAACTTTTAAATTTCTCATCCTCTTTTGAACTGAGAAATGTGAGGATACATATTACCCTGCTCTTCACAATGAGTTGAAGCTAACTCTTTCTGCAGGGAGGACCCATGATTTTCTAGCTATGCTTCTGACCTGACAATAATTCTTGGATGAAATAATAGGTATCATATGTCAGTATGTTCTCTAGTCCAGTTTTTAACAGTAAAATAGCGATATTTTTATCTGTCTGATGTGTAGTACTTATATTTCAATTGGTTCTAACCTCAGAAGAAGAAGGAGTATAACTTACTACACCAGACCCAAATACAAGCTTTCACAAGTAGTCTAATAAAAGAATAAATATAGCTAGTTAACAAAATTAGATAGCCTAATGTAGTTAATGACTAGTGGATATACTATGAAAATATTGTTTTAAAGTATACCTAAGACATTAACAAAAGGGATCACATAGCAGGGCACAAAGCAAATAACAAGGAATTTTAAACAAAAAATATGAAATTTTGACATAAAATTAGATGTCATTACTAAAGGAAAACCATGATCCCTACAGCAAACCTTATCTAAGGACATAAAACAAGACCTAAATAAACAGATGTATCAAGTTCATAGATGAGAAAGTTTGTTTATATTGTGTCTCTTTTACTATATTCTGAAATTCCATCATAATGTCCTTTGGTGTGGATCTATTGGATATTAGATCCACTGTGCTGGGCTGTCAGTGAAACCTACAGACTCATGTCCATCTTGGGACATGTTCTTGAATTCTTTATTGATGATTTCCTGTTTACCATATTCTCAATGTCTGGGTGTCCCATTATTTAAGTGTTGGATTTCTGGAAAGTGTCCTCTGGTTTTCTCTTCTAGTTTCTATCATTTTACTCTAGTTTCTAGGGGATTTCTTAAACTTAATTTTTTTTCCTTGAGGTTTTCATTCTCGTGTTCAGAGTTTAGATTTACTAAACTTGATATTTTTCCTCTAAATATCCCCTTTGTTTTTGTTTGAGACTTCTCAGACTTTATTAAGACACTAATTACAGTATTTTTTCAAAGTACTGTAGTCTTTAATACAATTTTTTCTTCCTGCTTGTGGATATATGGGGGGCTCCATGCAACCTCTTATATATGTGTAATCCCTGATTCATGGTTGTTTAAGAAGTCTAAGTGAAAATTTCATTAGAACTCTGGGTGTGTGCATCAGTTCAGTTCAGTTCAGTTGTTCAGTCATTTCCAACTCTTTGCAACCCCATGAATTGCAGCATGCTAGGCCTCCCTGTCCATCAACAACTCCCGGAGTTCACTCAAACTCACATCCATCGAGTTGGTGGTGCCATCCAGCCATCTCATCCTTGGTCGTCCCCTTCTCCTCTTGCCCCCAATCCCTGCCAGCATCGGAGTCTTTTCCAATGAATCAACTCTTCGCATGAGGTGGCCAAAGTATTGGAATTTCAGCTTTAGCATCATTCCTTCCAAAGAACACCCAGGACTGATCTCCTGTAGAATGGACCGGTTGGATCTCCTTGCCGTCCAAGGGACTCTCAAGAGTCTTCTCCAACACCACAGTTCAAACGCATCAATTCTTCGGCACTCAGTTTTCTTCACAGTCCAACTCTCACATCCATACATGAAAACTGGAAAAACCATAGCCTTGACTAGACGGACTTTTGTTGGCAAAGTAATATCTCTGCTTTTCAATATGCTATCTAGGTTTCCTTCCACGGAGTAAGCATCTTTTAATTTCATGGCTGCAATCACCATCTGCAGTGATTGTGCATAGGGCTCAGTAATTAGTAGACAAATATGATCTTGTTTCCATGTTTGTTGAGGAAGCTGCCTATGTTAGTTGGATAGGGTAATTAAGGCTGAAAAATCAAATGCCTCCTAAGTATTGGCTGCAGTGTCTACTGCCAGTCCTGGAAATCCTGTGCATTGTAACTAAGTACCTCATGTCCCTATTGACACATCCATCCATGGTCAACAGAACCCATGGAGATGAGGGGAGAAACAAACTGACAATTAAAAGCATTCATCTGGAAGGAGTACCTAACATTTCCGCTTACTGAGTTTCTTGGCCAAAGCTAATCACATGACTCTAACCTCAAGGGACAGGGATATATAGTCCTACTATGTGCACAAAGGGGTAAAGAAACAGAAATGTTGTAGACCAGAAGTGTCTCAGGTCCCCTTTAACTGTCTTTGTTTCTTCTTAAGCTAGATCTTCTCAGCAGAGACTTTTTGATATCTTGCCTCAGAGTAATTCCTTGCCTGCAGGAATTCTGGGAGCCAGGTGAGAGCAGGCTTGGGGGAGGGTATAGGTCTCAACATTCATTATTTATATATATGTGTGTGTATGTGTGTATAAATTTTCCAGTTATCTTTTTTTTTTTTCAGAGAATAATACTCCTGCCTTCAGCTGTGCCCAGTCCAGAGACCCTTTCTAGATTATACTTCCTGTAGCATACTGACATATGGGAGAGATGGATTGATCAATCGGGAGTGGAGAAAGAAATCATTGAATGGCATAGCTATTGACTAGTCCTTCTTTTGTTATGTGAGCTCCTTCTTACCAGTGGTGACAGATGATGCCTATTCCTGTATTTTTTGAAGATGTTGTTGAACAAGTTTGGTTTGTTCTCTGCTTTCTTCAGTGTTGCTTGTCAATTGCCTTCCCTGGGCTTCCTACATATTCATTACTCATCCATTAGCTTTATTGTTTCCAAACGTTGTTATCATCACCTCTTCTATTTCCTTGGCTCTCAGGAAATTTTATATTTGTATTAAAAGTAATTCTTACACTGTATTTTAGTGGGGTAGCAGGAGGGAGTAAAATTAAATGTGTTTGATCAGTCTATCATCTTGAAGGCAACTTGCTCAATATTTCCAGCATCTGGTTACTGAAACTAGTTTTTTTAACTTAAGAAACTTTTTAAAGTGTGAGAAACTTAATTTTTTTAAAAAAATTTTATGTTGGTGTATAGTTGATTTATGGTGTTTTGTTAATTTCAGGTGTATAGCAAAATGATTAAACATGTACACATAACAATTCTTTTTCATATTCTTTCCCATATAGATTATTATACCATATTGAGTAGAGTTTTCTGTGCCATATAGAAGGTCCTTGTTGCTTATCTATTTTATATATAGTAGGGTATATATGTTAAACCCAAACTCCTGATTTATCCTGTGCTCTGTTCCCCTTTGGTAACCATAAGTTCGTTTTCTGTCTGTGACTGCAGCTCCATCTTGACTCTTTGGGTAAGTCTAGGTCTCTTTTGTCCATTCACACTGGTGTAGTTCAGGTGGTTCTGGTGATCAGTGTTCCTGCTTTTACGGTGATTATTTTCATCAAAACTACTGAGCATCGTTTCATTTTAGCCAGGAAACTTACCAGTAAAGCCTGATTGTTCACTCCCCACTGATAAAAAAATAGTGCAAAACAGCCTGCTGCCTTATGGAAGAAGGATTGAATGCATGTTGGAAGACTGGAAGGCAGGTTCTTTTGCCTTTGCATTGCCTAATCCCTGGTGCATTTGCTGTGTAATTTTGTAAAGCTTGTTAAATGTACCAGCAGAAGGCCTATCTAGCCACAGAGCTCTGGGAATAATGGGAAAATTGAGGCCTACCACAATTTGGGCCCTTTAAATATTCTCTTTTATTCGGACTTTTTGTTAGACCCATAATGCATATCTTTAAGATATTGCGTTGGGCCTTGATTAAATAGATGACATTTTCACTTACTAGTATTTGCTAAAAATTAGCTGCATCAAATAAAATGTGAACACTGAGAAGGAGGTAGTTTTTCTCCCAATGAAATGTGAAAATTAACTTCAGACAAAATTTGCCTGTTTTACTTCAGTAACTCAAGAATATTAAGTAGCTAATATTTAGAGCCTAAAAATATTGTCAGAATATCTGAGAATGTTGTGCAAGAGAGATTGTAAAACTTACTACGTTTATTAAATGGGAATGAGTTATCTTGGCTTGCATATCTGAGTCATCATGTGTATTATTATAAATTAATATATTTAACTTATAATTTCAAACTTTAAATATTTTGTATGTTATTTTTAAGAAGAAATTATATTGGCCCAAGGGATAGCTCAACAAAATTATAGGGAACTAACCAGTGCTATTGGAGAAGGCAATGGTAACCCACTCCAGTACTCTTGCCTGGAAAATCCCATGGACGGAGGAGCCTGATTGGCTGCAGTCCATGGGGTCACAAAGAGTTGGACACAACTGAGCGACTTCACTTTCACTTTTCACTTTCATACATTGGAGAAGGAAATGGCAACCCACTCCAGTGTTCTTGCCTGGAGAATCCCAGGGACGGTGGAGCCTGGTGGGCTGCCATCTGTGAGGTCGCACAGAGTCAGACACGACTGAAGTGACTTAGCAGCAGCAGCAGCCAGTGCTATCATCCCTGATAAAACTATCAGTATTATTCATGAAAATAGCTAGAAAACACAGCACTTGTGAGGACAAGTACTTAGGTTGTTGAGTGGGGGTGGCTCTCTGTTTGCCCTTGTGGTGTTCTCAATTGGAGGTTTGTATTCAGATAGGACCATGGAAGATTTTAAAGTGTATTATTTACTCTACTTTGGGTTGACAAGACATTATGAAAATAACAGGTCCGTGTGTAGAGAGGGAAGACTCTCATATTGAAAGCAGGTGAATTATGCGGGTGCTGAAAATTGCAGGATCACCTTCTCTGACCCCTTATGGAAATTCACCTGTTCTTGCATTATATCTCCTGGAATAAATAAATAATCCATACTCATTCTCTCTCAAACTCATAATTCATTGGTGCCCCAGTATCTAATTCTGTGTGATATATTCTAATAAATGGTACGGTTTTCCAAATACAGTAAGTTTTTTTGGCATAAACCTGTCTGATAGCAATCATGTGAATTCTTTCTGTCCTTGTCTCCATCTGTTGTGCAGTTGTTAACACTACTGTGTTTTTTACTGTTGTCTTTTCTTGTCATCATCAGTCAGCTTAAGACTGCTTAAATATGTATTTTTTATCACTTATATTTGGGTTTATAGACTGATCTCATTCACTTAATTTTAAGCCGCTCAAAGTCATGATTATGGCCCTTTTTCTATGAGTCTTTTATGGGCTTGTAAGTAGCTCTACACAGTACCCTACATTTTGCAGAAACAATTTTTGAATATACGACTTACTGAAAATGTTTGATATGTAAATAAGCACTTAATGCTTTTTAATTTATTTAAATTGGAGCTACCCAGATTTCCAGAATTCATGCTAGAAAGCAATGGAGTATAGTAGACAGGAGCTGAGGTCAAGCCCCAGAAACCTGAGAAAATTCATATAGTCATTGAGATTCAGTTTCTTCATCTGTAATATTTACATGATAATAATGCCTTCTCCCAGGATAGATGTGAAAATTAAATGAAATCATAAATATGAAAAAGCACTTTGTGATTTTTTTTTACATCTACAAAAATATAGTTATTATTTGAAGATTAGAGGCTAAGGGAGGCAAAGTGAGTTGAACGGCAGAGTTTCCTTGGAAAATAGATGATAGAACCATAAATAGGATGCCAGTCTCCTGATGCCCAGTCAGGACATGGCAAGGGGACTCACCACCTGGAAGCAAATTACCTGCACTGTTCAAAAACATATACTGATGCTATACAATGTAAATAGGAACCCAATAAGTTAGAATCATCTCTACTATCAAAGGATTGTCATTATAAAGATAATTCAGCTGCTTATGTACATATATATGTACTTATTATAAATACTTAAATTTCAGTGTTTAGCCAGGATGATTCTTTGGCTTATGTGTAGTATGAGCCCCTATATAGTTGGCACTTGATAAATATCATTTTGAACAAATAAATTTATATGAAACTGTGGCCTCAGTAAATGTTCAGTTCAGTCGCTCAGTCATGTCCAACTCTTTGCGACCCCATGAATCGCAGCACGCCAGGCCTCCCTGTCCATCACCAACTCCCGGACTTCACTCAGACTCACATCCATTGAGTCAGTGATGCCATCCAGCCATCTCATTCTCGGTTGTCCCCTTCTCCTCCTGCCCCCAATCCCTCCCAGCATCAGAGTCTTTTCCAATGAGTCAACTCTTCGCATGACGTGGCCAAAGTACTGCAGTTTCAGCTTTAGCATCATCCCTTCCAAAGAAATCCCAGGGCTGATCTCCTTCAGAATGGACTGGTGGATCTCCTTGCAGTCCAAGGGACTCTCAAGAGTCTTCTCCAACACCACAATTCAAAAGCATCAATTCTTCGGCGCTCAGCCTTCTTCACAGTCCAACTCTCACATCCATACATGACCACAGGGAAAACCATAGCCTTGACTAGACAGACCTTAGTCAGCAAAGTAATGTCTCTGCTTTTGAATATACTATCTAGGTTGGTCATAACTTTTCTACCAAGGAGTAAGCGTCTTTTAATTTCATGGCAGCAATTACCATGTGCAGTGATTTTGGAGCCCCCCAAAATAAAGTCTGACACTGTTTCCACTGTTTCCCCATCTATTTCCCATGAAGTGATGGGACCAGATGCCATGATCTTCGTTTTCGGAATGTTGAGTTTTAAGCCAACTTTTTCACTCTCCACTTTCACTTTCATCAACAGGCTTTTTAGTTCCTCTTCACTTTCTGCCAAAAGGGTGGTGTCATCTGCATATCTGAGGTGATTGATATTTCTCCCAGCAATCTTGATTCCAGCTTGTGTTTCTTCCAGTCCAGCATTTCTCATGATGTACTCTGCACACACAAAAAACCAACCTTCACCACCACTGGCATAAAGAACTCTCTGCGCTCTCCATCTTCACTGTCCTAAAAAGTCCTCTGTACTTTCCATGTCTCCTCTCCACACTGCTGGTAACCATAGGTCTTTTTAATTGCCTCCATGGTTTTGCCTGGTCCAGAATGTCATCCATGGTATCACACAAAATGTAGCACTTTTAGATTAGTTTCTTTGTCTTAGTAATACCCATGTACAATTGCTCCATGTCTTTCCATGGCTTAATAGCTCATTTTTTTTGCACCAAATAATCCACTACTGGCATGCATCACAGTTTATTTATCCATTCACCCCTTGAAGGACATCTTGGTTGCTTCCAAGATCTGGTGATTGTGAATTAAGCTGCTGCTAACATCCTTGTGTAGGATTATGTGTAGGGACAAATTTTGAACTCTTTTTGATATACCAGGAGTGTGGTTATTGGATCTTGTGGTAAGAGTATGTTTTCTCAATGGTAAGAGTATGTTTAATTTTATAACAAACTGCCAAAGTGTCTTCCAAAGTAGCTATACCATTCTGCATTGCCACCAGTGATATGAGAGTTCCTAGTTTTTTCACCACCTCACCAATATTTGGGTCAGTGTTCCCAATTTGGGTCTTTCTAATAGATGTATGGTGGTATCTCATGGTTATTTTAACCTGTGTTTTCTTGATAATGTGATGTGGAGCATCTTTTTGTATGATCAGATGCTATTTGTATATCTTCCTTGAGATGTCTGTTAAGATCTTTGGCCCATTTTTTAATCAGGTTGTTTGTTTTCTTATTGTAGAGTTTTAAGTGTTCTTTGTATATTTTGGATAGCAATCCTTTACCAGATGTGTCTTTCAAAATATTTTTATGGCTTGTCTTTTCATTCTCTTGATACTGTCTTTTGTATCACAAGAGTTTTTATTTATTCTTTAAATCACAATGCTATATATTAGAGCTCCAGAACTTATTCATCTTTTAATTGCAACAGAAGTTTTAAATGTTCTTGAAGTCCAGCTTATAAGTTATTTCTTTCACAGGTATTGTGTCTCTAGTGTTTTATAGAAAAAAGTTATTTTCCCAAGAATTTTAGTTTCTCTGTAGATTTTCTATGGAACCTGTTTCTCACCTTTTAGGCATGTGTAGGACCTTTGTGCAAAGAGAATCTATTGCTTCAAGAATATTCTGATGTAACAAAAGAAACTGGGTCTTTAGACGATAGGTGTTATTTTGAGTAAGGGTCAGTTTCAACACCCAATAAGTTGGGAAAAAATTATTTCCAAGTGAAAATCCAGAGAGAATGTATCCATGGAGGTGAGGATGTAGGATACTGCATGGCAAAACATGAGTAAATGGGAACAAGAGGGAAATGATACTCCCTGAGCATCTCTAAGTAGTCTTACAATGTCTCCCTACTTCTGCATACTGGACAAAATGTGAGTTTATTCTTCTAATGCCAACAATGAATACATCATAAGTAAGAATGGTGACAATGAAAGTATTAAAAATAGACTTTAAGATGGAAAGCTGGATGTAACTTATATGTACCAACTCAAAAATTTTGTATACTTGTTTTCTAAATTTTTTTGGATATGTGAAGTAAAATTTCAGCAGCTTGTGCAGATACAGCTTCTAGAAGTTTTTTTTAAAGTATTAGTTGAACCATGTTTATTGACTGAAACTGTCACAGCCACATGGTATACCTTATGCACATGATAAAGGTCTCTCATAACATTCTCATGGATATTAGCTTGTTTGTGGAATACTAAAGCTGGGATACAAACTGATAGGATCTGGGATGCTGCCATTCTAGTCTCATCTCATTGTGCACAGAGTAGCATAGTGGGTGCTAGGTAAGACCTCAAAGATAGTTTCCACAATAAGATTCAGTTAAGGCAAAAAATGAATCCCATACTCAACACTAAACTTCTCCCTTAAACAATGTCTATACTTTATTATTGTCTTGAGACAGCGGTTATCCTTCTATGTAACACAGTTTCTCAATCTTGTTTATGTAATTTACGGCCAATTTTAAATGCAAAAACTTTTTTCTACAGCCCCAGTTTAGAAAGCTGATTTTAACTACAGTGTTAGTTAAATACGTATAATGACACAATTAGATGCAAACTTTTAATTTACGATGTAAAGCTAAAATGAACTTATAAATTAAAGTCAGTGATTAAATTAACACTAAAATTATCACTCAATTAATGTGAGAAGAGGCAATGGCAACCCACTCCAGTACTCTTGCCTGGAAAATCCCATGGACAGAGGAGCCTGGTAGGCTGCAGTCCACGGGGTCGCACAGAGTTGGACATGACTGAAGCGACTTAGCAGCAGCAATGTGATGCATGGCAGTCCTCCCAACTCTAAATCCCCAAAATATCATGAACACAGATAGTTGGTGTGATGGTTAATTTTAGGTATTAACTTGACAGGACCACATGGTGTCCACATATTATGTCAAACATTATTTTAGGAGTTTCTATATGCTTGTTTTTGGATGAGATTAACATTCAAATGGGTAGGCTGCGTAAAGCAAATTGCCCTCCGTAGTGTGTGTGGGCCTCATTCAATCAGTTGAAAACCTGGCTAGAATAAAAATTCAGACCCTTCATCAAGTAAGAGAGAATTCTTCCTGCCTGATTGATGTTAAACTGGGGCTTTGCTTTTTTATACTTTTAGATTTGCATGGAAACATTGGCTTTTACTGGTTCTCGAGCTTACAAGCCTTTGGACTGGACTGTGTTGATTCACCCTGCAGATTTTGGAAGGTACTGACCTCTCTAACTGTGTGAGTCAATTTTTATAATATAGAATAAATCATCATAATGTATATATAATGCATATACATCCTATTGGTTATGTTTTTTCTGAAGAACCCAAAATAATAGAGATTTTGGTACCAAGAGGGATTCTAGAGGAACAGGGTTTTGATGAGTGTTCTGACTTGGTTCTGAGATTTCTAGATTGATTCACTAATCTGATCAGACTTAAAGCTGTTAATGATTCCATTTCCATTGGTAAAGAGAACATTGGTAGTCCTTGTTATGATCTGGCAATAGAGATACACAAAATATTTCCACTGGATACTTTCTTATAATTACCTACTTATAAGAAGCAAAGATATGGGTAACTGTGTATGTGATACTTTTGAATGTTGTGTCAAACTAGTGGATATAAGGGGATTGATTGTCTGGTTGCTTCTAGTGTTGATGGACAAGGTAGGGAAAGAAAAGATGAGTTCAAGTGCTATTTAAATGACTTGAAAACTTCTACTTGCACCCTGAAGGATCCTTTCAATTTCTATAGATTCTGGGTTGAGTTCACTGAAAATCAAACCTAGAATCCCATCCTGTCACTGGCTGAGCAAATTAAACTTTTGGCCTTGAAGGGTGTCAATTGTTAAAGTGATGGCATTGATTGGAAAGGAATGGGATCCTAAAAGCTGGAATGGGGATATGTGGGAAGACCGTGATCAATCTGAAGACATTGGGCTCCTAAATCCTGACTGGTTGTCTTTGCCAGTAGAAGCAGTTTCCCCATCTTCAGTGGAAGTGGCTTCTCTATCCACTTTTGAGGGAAATAACCCTGCATTGCCTGAGAGAAATACAGTGGCGTCTCCTGAGGCAGTTGACATTGAGACAGTGTAATTCTCTGCAGGATCCTCCCCCAACTACTTTATTTTTTACTTCTAACTTACAGCTGGATTCAAGTTCTATCAGGCCTGGAATAAGAAACAAACTGTAGCTCATGAGGAGGTGCCCTGTATTCCAAAAGAACTATTTGAGTTTTCAAATTTATATGGCAGAAAGCTGCAAGGGAACATGTGTGAACATGAGTATATAAAATGTGGGCGAACGGTGGAAGGAGCATAAAGTTGGACCTGGCTGAACTTATTGATAGGAGCTTACTAAGCAGACATTCTGCATGAAATGTTTCAGCTTGAGGAGTCTGAGAGGAATCTAATAATGTATTTGGTTGGTTAGCTGAAATATAATCCACAAGGTGAACAAGAATGAATGAGTTAGAGATATCATATGGGATTTGGTTTAATGCACAGAAACAGGTTCAAAGGTTCAGGGGGATTAGAGTGTTAGAGTGGATTTGTCATTTAAGACTTAGTTATCCACCCTGGGTGCATCCGGAAGCAATTTTCACCACAACTATGAGAAATAGATTTATGTGGGGAGCTCCAGCATCCTGAAAAGATCTATGATTGTTTTCCTGTGTACACCCATCTTTACAGTGAAAACTGAGGTTGCTGAATCAGGAAACCTAACTGGGAGGGGGGTAATTCGACTTTAAGGTGGAAGGGGCCAAACAGTGGTAGTAAAACACCAGGCAGAGTGGATATGGTTAATTTAGTTTCAAAGGACTGTCAAATCAGCAGTCAGAACATTGCCAGAACTAATGCAGTCCTGTGGCCTAGTTTATTATGATGCTCTTAGAAGTGAAATAAATAGGAAACCTACTAAATTCTTGTGATACACACACACACACACACACACACACACACACACACACACACACAAGCACAGAAATTACTGGTCAAGTGAACAAAAGTCTAATCTGAATCATAAAAATGGAGGTATGCCTCCTCAATCAATTCCTAGACTTGGACCAATTTTTAGATCCAGAACCCTTTGAATGAAGGGGAAGCCAGGTCTCCTTAGGGAAAGATTTTGATATTCAATACAATGCCCCCAATTTTGACTTTTAGTTTTTCTCCCAACTTTCACCAAAGGGACCTATGGCTTTTTACTAGGGTAAGTGTGTATTAAGGAAAAGAAAATTAGATCTCTTAGGTATTACTGACATCGATTCTTAACTGGTATGGATTCCAGGAGACTCAAAATATCAGTCTGGTCTACCAGTCAGAGTAGGAACTTATGGAGGTCAGATGGCCCATGGAGTTTTGGCTTGGATCCATCTCACAAGAAACTCACTGGGCCCCTGAACCCAGCCCGGGATTATTTCTGCAGTTTTGAAATGCATAATTGGAATAGAAATATTCAATAGTTGGTAAGATCCCCACATTAGTTCCTTGACCTGAGCTGTGAGGACTGTTGTGGTGGAAGTCCAAGTTTGAAGCCTCTCGAACTGACTCTATGAAGGACAATGTGAAATAAAACACTACTGAATTCCTGGAGGGATTGCAGAGGTTTGTGCACTATCAAGGACTTGGAAATACACAGGACTGATGATTTCTACAACATCCTATTCAACTCACCTATTTGGCCAGGGTGGAAGACAGATGGATCCTGGAGAATGACAGTGGATTATTGTAAGCTTAGTCAAGTGGTGAGTTCAACTGAAGTTGCTGTGCTTGGTTTGATTTTATTACTTGAGCCAATTAACACATCTCCAGGTACCTGGTAGGCAGCTAATGATCTGGCAAGTGCTTTTTCTCTAGCTCTGTCGTAAGGACCACCACAAGCAGTTTGCTTTCAGCTGGCACAGTGAGCAGTAATGCCTTCACTATGTATCAGGGGTGTATCAACTCTTTAACCCTGTGTCATGATTTTCGTCATAGAGAAAGATCTTGATCATCTCTCTTCCACAGGGTATTATGTTGGTTCATTACATTAATAACCTTCAGGCTGATGGCACTTAGTAAGAAGCAGCACCTTTTCTAGACTTAATGGTAAGATGTTTACATGCCAGAGAGTTGGAAATAAATACTAAAAAGATTCAGAGACCTTCTGCCTCACTGAGATTTCTAGAGCTTCAGTGATGTGGACTGTGTCAAGATATCCACTTTAAGTGGAAGGATTCAGGTGGCAATAGTACAAGTTCTGATTTGGGCATACTCATTCTTCTGTGTGTCACATGATAATTTTTCTCTGTGCATTTATATGATATATTCATTTTACTGTGGTGACTCAGACGGTTAAGCATCTGTCTACAATGTGGGAGACCCGGGTTCAATCCCTGGATCAGGAAGATCCCCTGGAGAAGGAAATGGCAATCCAGTCCAGTATTATTGCCTGGAAAATCCCATGGACAGAGGAGCCTGGTAGGCTACAGTCTGTGGGGTCGCAAAGAGTCAGACACGACTGAGTGACTTCACTTTCTTTCTTTCTTGAGAGGATCAGACCATTTCATTTTTAATCATTTTGTTCCTTTCTCATTCATTCACTGTGGGCAAGTGAGTAGTGTGAATTATTTTTTCAGTATGATTCTAAACACAAACATGGATATTGACATTGATCCCTAGTATTTATTTTTTAAGCTGTTTCTTGGTAATTGAGAATGAACATGGATGTTGACATAAACTGGCATAATATATTTACTCAAAAAATCAACTTTACAGTGGATCACAATTGATTAATTACCCATGGATAGTGCAGTGTTCTGAATTTTTCCATTTGAGAAATACTGAGTTTAAATGAACTCTGGGTGTTGGTGATGGACAGGGAGGCCTGGTGTGCTGCAATTCATGGGGTCTCAAAGAGTTGGACACGACTGAGCGACTGAACTGAACTGAACTGAAAGTGGAGTGGTTAAAATTTAAAAAAATAGAGTCAGACCAACCCCAACTTAAAACCTAGTTTTTTGTTTGTTTGTTTGTTTGTTTGTTTTTTAGCTATGTGTACTTGAGAAATAAGACAGTGAATATATAGCATTTAACACAGTGACTGGGACCTGGTGAACCATAAATGCCAACGGTTATTATTAATAATGAACAATTCCAACCTTAGGACTTTGATGATATTTTTCTAATCCAGTGACTTTCTCTGCCAACCTACTACTCTGGGAGACCTGTTCTATATGTAATATCATTCAGTCATTACCGTGAAAAAATCTTCTGTGTTCAAACAGCAAGAGACAAGGGACTCTAGGAAACTGTGTCTACATTCAGCCTGTTGTTTTCAGGCTTCAGTGCATATTACAGTTATCTAGAGCATATAGCTTCAAACACTCAGCTCCTGTCGTCAGAGATCTTGTTCTGATTGGCTTGAAGTGAGGTCCTTATATTCAGTGTTTTTAAAATGTAGATAGACTTGGGTGGGCACCATGATTTAGCTCTTTTTCCTTCTCTTGTTTTTTAAGTATTAGTCATATTTAGAATTTTAAAGAATATACATATATATGTCCAATATATACTTGAACATACCTGTTCAGAAATATTAAAGTTTTTCTGTAGCGCCTTTAGTAATTATGCAATTGCAGAATGATGGAGTATCTTAGGCAAATTATATATGGTAGGCCTGTCAGAGGTAAGTTTGGGGCTCCTTTTCAGAGATATCCTTTGGCAAGTAGGCACCAATGTTGCTGATAAGAGTGTCCAGCAATTTCCAACTAAGTTCTCATCCCCAAACTTTCATGTACAATACAAAATAAAATGAAATGATTTTGCTTTAACTCCCAAATAGTTTCAAAAATACATCTAGAAAGTGACTGAATTTGCTGAGTTGTTTTCTTTCTCTTTTTATGCTTCTTTTGCTATACTACCAAATTTAATATGGCTGCTACTAATAATTAATTTAATGCTATTTTATTTCATATTTGTTTTTTGGAAAACCTCAAAGTATTTGGGATATTTCAGTAATGTTTATGGTTCATGCCTAAAAATCAATAGATAACATTTAGGTTTCATAGGTGAGCTACCATGCCAAGCTATTGGCATGGAGATTTTATGTGAGGGTTCTATAAGCATAACCATTATGATAAAGTTGAAATAAAAACCATCACTTTTAGAATTTGTGAGCAATGGGAAATCTTATTAAAACTACCACTTATATCGCACATGTATAGATTAAGTGCTGGAATTTAAAATCACTGGAAGAAAATTTGTGTTCAGATGAATATAACATAAACTTCCATTTTCAACATGTATTGCAATATCTCATCATTTTCCTTTGTTATAAAATACATTCCTTTTGAATAGGCTCTATATAGATTCAGATGAGAGGCTGAATGTTGGACCTGGTATTATTTAGAAAATTTGGACTCTTCTCTAGTAAATATGTTTTTCTAGTCTGACAATGTTGACATTGAGACTATTGAAAGAATTAATTAAACTATGAGAAAAAAATCACTGAGGATAATTAGATTTACCTGACTTAGTCTATCAAATTGAATATTGTTCTTATTTCCACCAAGTGGATGGGGTCCTGTGTTATGAACCTGCAGGTAATCATTCTGATAGAGCCAGGTACTTTCTGCTACAGTTTTATAAGACTAAATAATACATATAATACAATTTTACTCTTTCAGAAACAGCACATGGATAAAGCTTTATCAAGAATAAGGGTGAGAACATGGAGGGAGCATCTCAGTCAAGGACACATCCAGTCAGCATTCTCCAGAGGCATTGTTTTTCATATTTTAAGGATATGAAATATTCAGTTTACCAAAAGGCTCGTGCTCCAATTTTGCATTTTTTGAAACTCATAGTACAACGTATTACATAAAAAGCATGTAATTTTCCTTTATGGACCACAATGTATTCAGGAAGGGGATAATACATTACAAGCTGTTCTGATCACTGAATGGCAATTCCAGCAATTTTTTTCCCGAAATTTGCTGAAAAGGAAACATGGAAGCCTGTGGAACACTTATGTCCCCAATTGTAGCTATGTTGGTTACGCAGCATGCACGGAGAAATAGAGACTCAAAAATAATTTTCCTCCCAGTTGTATCTTTGAACTGCATAGGCACGGAGGATATTGAAATTCAAGGAAAACTTCCTGCTCTCAAATATTACAGAGATAAGCCTTCTCATTTGGAAATGCATTGGGCATTTACAGGTATACATATTTCAATTCAATAAACATGTGTTGGCTTCTTACATAGTTCCAGGAAATATATAGGTATATTTTGTATTTAATTGCCTTATATTCATAATGTTTTATAGAAAATACTGATGAGAATATTCCAAAATGCCACATTAGTTTACTAGTAAGTAAAAAATCACGAATTGTTTACTTAATGGTGTGAATGTTTGTATCCAAGTCATCATACAGAATGAAGAGAACATAAGCATTTGCCTAAATGTATAAAATAGGGTACTCAACATACACACATCAACACATAAAAATTGTCCTTCTGAAAATAAAATGAAACTGAAGATAGATTTGTTAGGAAATCTTTTGTATTTTTGGTTTCTGTTGGAACTGACTCTGGTTAACTCCTCTGCCGGCTTTTCATTTTATCTAAAATACTTTCACACTATGTGCTTGTGGACTCTGGTTTATTTCCATGTCTGATTTATGTGGTAGGTGATTTAATTAGCCTATTAATATATCATATAGTAGCTGAGAGTGAGCATTCTAGTAGTAGAAATATCACTAAGTGAATTTCTCAGCTGTTGAAACAACAGAGCTGGTTATTAAACAATACTTTTGTTCACTATAAATTTCTTCTGGAGAATCAGTGTAAAAAGGTTATGAGCAGAGTCCTTAAATAGGTTTGTAACAAAATAATAAACAAGAGTCACTTATAAAAATCAGCCCGTTTCTCTCACCAACCTGGGCCTTTTAAGTCCTCAGTTTCCTCATTTGTGAAAAGTGAGGCATTTGGAGAAGCCATGTCCAAAGTCTCTTTCGTTCCGTCATCCTAAATCATAATTATTTGAATACCATTACCGCCTAACAGACGGGGGTCAGGATTGGGTAGGTAAGTTCTGACCATCCCTCCGTCCTTAGATCCTGTCTTCTGTATATAGATAACCAGTTGCACTGTTATTCTGTAAAGATGATTACTTTAAAAATAGTTAGGCTGCACAGTTACATCAGCTGTGTAATTTTCTGCCTTGTCATTTAGCAACATTGATGACAGATTTAGTCAAATTACAGCTGTTTTTTCCAAGGACAAAGACGATGTCATGCACTTGTAATATTTGGAAGTTATGAGTGACGTACGGTTAATGAACCAAGGAACCTTTTTTGCTTTAGACATTATAAAATGCACAGCCACATCCTGCTTTTGATCTGTTTGCTCTTTGTGATCTAACCCTTCAGGTGTGAGCTATTTTTAAATGTGCTATCCATCTAAGATTCTCTCTAAGAATACCAAAAGAGTGGAGGGCAGGTGGATGCCTTTGGAAATATCTTTGTCTTTCTTGAGTCCCATATCAACTCTGTACTGTTTATGCACTTTGCTCTCCCTTTTTCTCTCACTGACTTCATTTTTTGCATTGATTAAAGTTTTATAAACCTAGACAGTGTATTAAAAAGCAGATATGTCACTTTGCCCACGAGTCCATACAGCCAAAGCTATGAGTAGTCACGTATGGATGTGAGAGTTGGACCATAAAGAAGGCTGAGCACTGAAGAATTGAGGCTTGTGAACTGTGATGGTGCTGGAAATATTCTTAAGAATCACTTGGACTGAAAGGAGATCAAACCAGTCAATCCTAAAGGAAATCAACCCTGAATATTTATTAGAAGGACTGATGCTGAAGCAGAAACTCCAATACTTTGGCCACCTGATGCAGAGAGCCTACTCACTAGAAAAGATCCTGATGCTAGGAAAGATTGAAGGCAGGAGGAGAAAGTGGAGACAGAGGATGAGATGGTTGGATGTTATCACTGACTCAATGGACATGAGCTTGAGTAAACTCTGGGAGATAGTGAAGGACAGGGAAGCCTGGCGTGCTGCAATCCATTGGGTCACAAAGAGTTGGACATGGCTGAGTGACTGAAAAACAAGCATAGATATATTTGTATCAATTTAATCCAATTCAACTAGACTCAGTTAAATTCAGTTTAATAAGTATTTGCTGAAAGCTGGGAGGATGAGAGAATTGTATCAGAAAATTTAGACTGTTGTTCTAAGGGATTGGATTGTTGGACTGCATAGCATTTGTTTCATAAAAGGAAGTATATTTTTCAGTAGGGAAGTAAAATTCAAGGTTAACACAGACTAGGAAGGTTAAGAGAGTGAAGAAAGAAAAATATTGATTGCCTTTAAATATGCTATAAAAGTATATTAAATTTGTGAAAAACTATACATATGTGATTTCATGTAATTTCAACTACAGAAAATAATTTGATAGATACTGCTTCTTGAACAGTTTATAATCCCAGTAACAAGAGAAATACCTGGCACAAAGGAAGTGCTTAAGTAACGTTTGTTGAAGGAGTAAATAAATTACTGCATGTGTCCATTGAGTTTATTTTTATTTATTTATTTATTTACAGTTCTATTTTATTTTATTATTTTTTTGTAATAATTTTTTTTCCTTTATTTTAATTTACAGTACTGTATTGGTTTTGCCATACATTGACATGAATCAGCCACGGGTGTACATGTGTTCCCAAACATGAACCCCCCACCCACCTCCCTCCCCATAACGTCTCTCTGGGTCATCACCATGCACCAGCCCCAAGCATGCTGTATCCTACGTCAGACATAGACTGGCGATTCGATTCTTACATGATAGTATACATGTTACAATGCCATTCTCCCAAATCATCCCACCCTCTCCCTCTCCCTCTGAGTCCAAAAGTCCATTATACACATCTGTGTCTTTTTTGCTGTCTTGCATACAGGGTCGTCATTGCCATCTTTCTAAATTCCATATATATGTGTTAGTATACTGTATTGGTGTTTTTCTTTCTGGCTTACTTCACTCTGGATAATCGGCTCCAGTTTCATCCATCTCTCCATTGAGTTTAATTTTCTTCTTCCATGCCAATTTTTTTCAATGAAAGTCTTAGTGATAAAGTCTTATTTTAAAAAATCTACTAACATCTTTTTCCTCCCACTTCCAAATGATTAGGCATCATATAAAATTTATTTTAATATTTTTATCTCAGTAATTTGAAAATATGATATTTTCTGACATTAATTTTTATTAATGAGTATATTCCTATTTCTCTAATTATAATACTTTCATAGTTAATTTTTATTTTCTGATTGTCATTTAAAAAAGTCTTTTCTTATATCAGTATACTTTGTCTAGGTTTAGATTTATTTTATGTAAGATTCTTACATTTATTCATTATACATAGTTTTATTAACTCTAGAGAGTTTTTATTCTCTCTCTTTTCTCTCAGTTGGGAATTCTTATCATGGGACTATCAGGATCTTTCCATTCTATTGGCCATAACTATAAATAACTCTTTCACATATTCCATTTCTTTACCTTACTGTTTCTGACTTTGGATAAGTTATTTTTTATTTGCCTTTTGTAGTAATCTTTTCAGTTTTGTCTGAGCTAAAAATCATTATTTGAGATTTTATTTTTCATTATTATTTTTTAGATTTTAAAGCTTTAGTGTTTTATCAAATAGTTATTTTTCATCTCTTTGTAATTTCTTATTTTTTTGAAACTCTATTTTAGACACATACAATATAGTCTCTATCAAATTCTTCTAATAACTGTAAGTCTTATGACTGCTGTCTCTTATTTCTGATTATTTCCTTGTGTATTTTGTAATTTCACATATAAGCTAATATTTCTTGGGACTTGAATCTCAGTAATTTTGTGACAGTAGACTTGTAGTTCTCTATAAATTGCTCTGCATTTGTTTCTTTTAGGAATGTAAAAACATTATCTTGGGTGTTTCTCAATTATACTAATAATGCAGAATTGAGATAGTAAGTCACATATGATTCAAGCACATGATTAGAAATTTTCATTTTCCCTTACATTTAAACCTTAGAGAAAAGCTTCCTTGTCACCACCTCCATGCTACTAAGTTGATTTTCTTACACTTCACTCTTTTAAAGATGATATAAAGAATGCATTTCGGAAGCCTTAGATTTTAGTACTGGCTGTTTACTATGTGACCCTAATTCACATGGGGCCTTAATGTCATTTTTAGAAATGTTAGAAAACAGTCTATTGTATCTAATGCTAAGAAGAATATTCTTTGTTGGACTTATAGCAATCCTACTTGTCTTTCCGGTGTGCCTCGAAGACTCTGACCACTCTTCCATGGGTCATTTTTCAAGATTGTTTATGTACCTGGTGACTTTCACAGGTAAGAGAATTAGTTGTCTCCTGGACAAAGAGATGCTTGCTTACTGCTTGCTGTAAATTTGGTCAATCCCCCAAGTTAAGTGTTACTCAGCTATGACTCAAAACGCCACTGCTTGTGCAGAATCCATTTGGGCCTTTTCACATCACTCCCATGGAACTAAGAACAAAAGGAAAGCAACACAAATATGCTGATGTTCATGACGCTTGTGCCATAAGTAATGCATTCCTTGCTCTCTGACCCAAGAGCCTGTTGTTTTCTGCCAGCATCAGTGAACGATAACAGGTTAACATATGAGTTTGTAATTGGGTAAAATCAAGTTCTGGACCTAACACCTACCTTGCAGCAGTATTGTAAAGGTCAGTGTATTTGTGTATATGAAAGTAATTCAAAATTGTAAAATCCTATGCAATGGTTAAGAATTGTTACTCTAAAATAGTAAAAATATTTAAGGAAGAGCAAAGCTGCTTTTGGGGCTTCCCTGGTGGCTCAGACAGTAAAGAATCTGCCTGCAGTGTGGGCCAGATTCTTCCCTTGGTTTCAATCCCTGGGTTGAGAAGATCCCCTGGAGGAGAGCCTGGCAACCCACTCCAATATTCTTGCCTGGAGAATTCCATGGCTAGAGGAGCCTGGTGGGCTCCAGTCCATGGGGTTGCAAAGAGTTGGACACAACACACACATACACACACAAAACTGCTTTTTAGAGGAAATCAGTCATAAAACTCCTTTGAATGGAAGTATCCAAGACCATTTATGCAATATTCTTGACAAACACACACACACAAATACAACAAATAAAAAAAGCCCTGAACTTGTATTTGATCAAATTTTTAGATCTTGCCACCGATTTAAGGAGATATAGGGAGAAGGAACATATCAAGCAATGCCACAGGAATGCTATCAGTAAAATCTAGACTGTAGAAAACTCCTCTGGATAATTGACTAAATTTTTAAATAAGTTGTGGAAAAAGGAAAGATGTATAAATTACATAAAATATAAGAAATGTAGCAACTAATTGTAATATGTAGACTTTATTTTTATAGTTATTTAAACAATCACCCTAAGAAATTATGAGACAATCCAGCAAATTGTTCCTACAGTATAGATTTGATAATATTAAAGAGGAAGTGCTTAAAATTTTAGTGTGACTATGGTGTGATAATTAGTTTCTTCTTGTACATATATTTTGAAATACCTATGGATGAAATAATATCATAGAATCAATATATTCTAGAAGTAGGGAGAAATGAATGGGTATGTACATGGAACTAGACTGACCAGGATTGTGGCAGCTGGAGATGAGTATTTGAAGGTTCATTTTACTCTTAACTGTGTTTTTTCATACATAAAATAATTTCCATAATAAAAATTTTTAAGATACTACTTTTGTTACTTCATTGAAAAATATTCCCTTCTCATATTCTATCATTAAATTGCTGATTTTAAAATTAATGTATTGGAATATATAGGCATTACTGATCTGATGAATTATTCAATAAGACTGTTAATATTATAAACAGACACAGTGACAATATCAAAAGCCAAATAATTGGTCGCAAAACCCAAACTTACCAACTGACCAAAAACCTAGGCAGCAGACCAAAAAATTGAGAATGCAGGGCAATTAGACAAGAAAAATAAGTGAAAGCATACAAACTGAAAAGGAAGAACTAAAATCATCTCTGTTCACTGATGACATAATCTTATATTAGGAAAACCTAAAAATTCAACACTAACTACTAAAACTAATAAATTCAACAAAGTTGCAGGACACAAAATCAAAAAACAAACATCAGTTGTTTCTATGCACTAACAAAGAATGATCCAAAAATAGTAAGAAAATAATTCCATTTATAGTAGCATCAAGAAGGTGGTAGAAGACTTGAATGCTGAATTCAACAAAAGACTCCTGGAAGAAATTAAGAAGATAAAAAACAAGTGGAAAGACTTCTCATGTTCATGGATGAGAAGACAACATTGTTAATACGTCCATATTACCCAAAGCCATCTATAGATCTAATATAATAGCTATCAAATTCTCAATGGTACATTTTTCTGTTGCCACAAAAATTATCCTAAAATACATGTGCAATCTCAAGGGACCCTGAATAGCCAAAACAATTTTAAGAAAGAACAAATTTGGAAGATTCATACTTCTAGATTCAAAACATAGTACAAAGTTACAGTAATCAAAACAGTGTACTGGCATAAAGATAAACCCATAGACAAATGAAGTAAAATGGAGTCCAGAAGTAAACCCTTGAATATACATGGTCAAATGATCTATAATTCAACACTAACTGCTAAAACTAATAAATTCAACAAAGTTGCAGGACTCAGAATCAATAAACAAACATCAGTTGTTTTTATGCACTAACAAAGAATGATCCAGAAAAAGAAAAAGACATGCAACAAAGAAAAATGGTTGTTTGAGAAGGCCAAAAATGTTGTCATTCACCTAGAACCAGACATCCTGGAGTGTAAAGTCAAGTATGCCCTAGGAAGTATTACTATGAACAGAGCTAATGGAGATGACAGAATTCCAGCTGAGCTATTTCAAATCCTAAAAGATGATGCTGTAAAAGTGCTGCACTCATTATGCCAGCAATTTGGAAAACTCAGTAGTAGCCACAGGACTGGAAAAGGTCATTTTCATTCCAGTCCCAAAGAAAGGCAATGCCAAAGAATGCTCAGACTACTGCACAATTGCACTCATCTCACACGCTAGCAAAGTGATGCTTAAAATTCTCCAAACCAAGCTTCAACAGTAAGTGAACCGTGAACTTCCAGATGTTCAAGCTGCATTTAGAAAAGGCAGAGGAACCAGAGATCAAATTGCCAACATCTGTTGGATCATCAAAAAAGCAAAAAAGTTCCAGAAAAACATCTATTTCTGCTTTATTGATTACGCCAAAATTTTGACTGTGTGGATCACAAGCAACTGTGGAAAATTCTGAAAGAGATGGGAATACCAGACCACCTGACCTACTTCCTGAGAAATCTGCCTGCAGGTCAAGAAGTAATAGTCAGAACTGGACATGGAATAACAGACTGGTTTCAACTTAGGAAAGGAGTATGTCAAAGCTGTATACTGTCATCCTGCTTATTTAACTTATATGCAGAGTACATCATGAGAAACGCTAGGCTTGGTGAAGCACAAGCTGGAATCAGTATTGCCGGGAGAAATATCAATAACCTCAGATATGCAGATGACACCACCCTTATGGCAGAAATTGAAGAAGAACTAAAGAGCCTCTTGATGAAAGTTAAAGAGGAGAGTGTAAAATCTGGCTTAAAACTCAAAATTCAGAAAACTAAGATCATGGCATCTGGTCCCATCAGTTCATGGCAAATAGATGGGGAAATAGTGGCAGACTTTATTTTTTGGGGCTCCAAAATCAGTGCAGATGATGACTATAGCCATGAAATTAAAAGATGCTTGTTCCTTGGAGGAAAAGTTATGACCATCAGAGACAGCATATTAAAAAGCAGAGACATCACTTTGCCAACATAGGTCCATCTACTCAAAGCTATGATTTTTCCCGCAGTCATGTATGGATGTGAGAGTTGGACTATGAAGAAAGCTGAGCACTGAAGAATTGATGCTTTTAACTGTGGTGTTGGAGAAGATTCTTGAGAGTCCTTTGGACTGCAAGGAGATCCAACCAGTCCATCCTAATGGAAATCAGTCCTGAATATTCATTGGAAGGACTGATGCTGAAGCTGAAATTCCAATACTCTGGCCAGCTGATGTGAAGAATTGACTCATTTTAAAAGACCCTGATGCTGGGAAAAATTGAAGGCAGGAAGAGAAGGGAACAACAGTAGAGGAGATGGCTGGATGGCATCACTGCCTCAATGAACATGAGTTTGAGTGAACTCCGGGAGTTGGTGATGGACAGGGAGGCCTGGCATGCTGCAGTCCATGGGGTCACAGAGAGTCGGACATGACTGAGTAACTGAACTGAACTGACCTATAATAAGGGTGCCAAGACCACTTGATGGGGAAAGAATTGTCTCTTCTGCTAATAGTGGAAACATGGATATCTACATGCAAAAGGATACCATTAGACCATATCTTACATATAAATATTAGCTCAAAACGGGTTAAACATCTAAATATAAAACTTAAAAGTATAAAATTTCTAGGGAAAACATAGAGGAATAGATCCATGACATTGTACTTGGAAGTGAATTCTTGGAAATGACATCAAAAGCAAAGCAACACAGCGAAAAACACAAAGTGGGGCTGCATCCAACTTAAAACTTTTGTGCACCAAAGGACATAACAAGAGTGGAAAGACAAACTATAAAATGGGAAAAAATATTTGGAAATTACATATCAGGTACAGAGTTAATATCTAGAATATAAAAAGAAATGTACAACTGAGTAGCAACAAAAAATCAAATTGCCCAATTAAAGAATGAGCGAAAGGCTTGAAAGGGCTCCATGATAGCTCAGTTGGTAAAGAACCTGCCTGCAATGCAGGAGACCCTGGTTCTATTCCTAGGTTGGGAAGATCACCTGGAAAAGGGATAGGCTACCCATTCCAGTATTCTTGGGCTTCCCTGCTGATTCAGGTGCTAAAGAATCCACCTGCAATGTGGGAGACCTGGATTCAATCTCTGCATGGGGAAGATCCCCTGGAGAAGGGAATGGCTAACCACTCCAATATTCTGCCCTGGAGAATTTCATGGACTATATAGTCCATAGGGTCACTAAGAGTCAGACACGACTGAGTGTCTTTCACTTTCAAAGGACTTGAATAGATATTTCTTCTAAGGTGGTATACAACTATCTAACAAGCATATGAAAAGATGTTCAACATTAGTAATCATGTTGCTGCTGCTACTGCTGCTGCTGCTAAGCCGCTTCAGTCGTGTCCGACTCTGTGCGACCCCATATATGGCAGCCCACCAGGCTCCCCCATCCCTGGGATTCTCCAGGCAAGAACACTGGAGTGGGTTGCCATTTCCTTCTCCAATGCATGAAAGTAAAAAGTGAAAGTGAAGTCACTCAGTCGTGTCCGACTCTTTGCGACCCCATGGACTGCAGCCCACCAGGCTCCCCCATCCCTGGGATTCTCCAGGCAAGAGTATTGGAGTGGGGTGCCATCACCGTCTCTGTAGCAATCATGAGGGAAATCCTACTCAAAACCACAGTGAGATACCACTTCATACTCATTAGGATGACTACTATCAAAATAACAGAAAATACCAGAAGTTGTCGAGGAACTGGAGAAATTGGAACCTTTGCATCCTGTTGATGGGATTGGAAAAAGATGTAATTGCTATGAAAAGCAGTATGGAGGTTATTGAAAAAAGTAAAACTAGAACTACCGCCTGATTGAACAATCCTACTTCCAGATATATCCAAAAGATTTGAAAGCATACCAATGTTCTTCATAGCAGCATTATTCACAGCACTATAGAAAGCATAACAATGTTCATAACAGCACTATTCATAGAAGGTAGAAGCAAAAAAAAAAGATGAGTGGATAATATAAAGTAATACATAGAATGGGATATTATTCAGCCTTAAAACAGGAAACTATATATTACAACATGGATATACCTAGAGGACATTATGCTAAGTGAATTAAGTCATTCAAGAGAGACAAATTCTCTATTCGCTTATATAAGGTATCTAATATTAGATTCATCAATATAGAAAGTAGAATGGTTTTTACCAGGGCCTGATAGGAGAGGCAAAAGGGGAGTTGTTTAATAGCTATAGAGTTTCATGTTTGCCAGATGAAAAAGACCTGGAAGTCTATTTCAAAACAATATGAATAGATTTTACTATTGTTGTTCAGTCGCTCAGTTGTGTCTGACTCTTTGCAGCCCTATGAACTGCAGCATGCCAGGCTTCCCTGTCCTTCACCATCTCCTGGAGTTTGCTCAGTCATTCCATTCAGTCGGTGATGCCATCCAAACACCTTGTCCTCTGTATGTATTTTACTATATATATATATATTACTGTATATATAGTATATACTATATGTATTTTACTATGTATAAATATACATAGTATATGTGTATACTATGTGTGTGCGTGTGTGTATATATATATATATATTTTTTTTTTTTACTATACTGTACACTTAAAAATGGAGATGGCACTGGCTACTCGCTCCAGTATGCTTGCCTGGAGAATCCCATGGGAAAAGGAGCCTGGCTAGCTACAGTCCATGGGGTCACAAGAGGCAGACACGACTTAGTGACTAAATGACCACCACCACCACACTTAAAAATGCTTAAGATGCTGATTTTTTTTTTACTTTACCACACAGAAAAGTTTTTTGAGGACTCCTTTTATCTTATAAAATGTAGGTATTTCTGATAAGGGCAACTAATCAAGATGAAAATGTATTACTAAAATAAAAATAAGTTAATATGCAAGAGGTTCTTCATACAATTTCTGTTTGTAAAATATAAATACTATGCCATTTTGTATTCATTAGATATCAAATGTGTGAAGTTAGTAGAAGTAGGTATGTATAATTTAGCAAAGAGAAACTTTTGGGACCAACATGAAACTTGTAAATACAAACACATTAAAATGGAAAACAGTGTTAAGTTATGACATTCTGATCACAAGAAATGGTGAGCCAAGAATATAGCTGAAGGTGTACAAAATAGAGGAAACATTTAGTCTGTATGCAAGCTCATATGGGTTGGGAAGGTCCCGTGGATAAGAAAAAGGCTACCCACTCCAGTATTCTGGCCTAGAGAATTCTATGGACCATATAGTCCATGGGGTCACAAAGAGTTGGACACGAGTAAGTGACTTTCATTTTCAAGTTCATATATGCAAGCTCCATTCTTGGTTATTTGTGTCAACAAACCCTGTATTATGCCAGTAATATCACATGAACCAATTTTTAATCAATTAATAGAATAGTAAGCTATTGGAGTGACATGTATGTTTATGGATATTCCTATTCAATGAGATTTCAAGTGGGGTTTAAAAGTTTACAGAGGACAGTGACTGAGAAGATAAAGTGGGAGAATTTGGATTATGGATAAAAAATAACATAGTTAAACATTGGTTAGCCTGGCAATTTGTGTGCTTCATTAACAGGGTTTATATCTCAGAAGTATATTTTAAATGTAACAGATGCATAAATACATATATAAATCTCACATATAATTCAACATTACAATTAACATGTGCTTTTCTTGTGACTAGTCAGTATCATAGTATATATACTATCATCAGTGCTCAGTCTATTTTTCTCTTGGATTTTACTTATATGTTTCCATCTTTTCATGTGTGTACTAAGTTTTTCTTGAATTGTGTGTAAAAGTTATAGAGGTACCAGGTGATACTATTATCTGTAGAGTAGGTTTCCCTTCCATCTGCTGGAGATGGACTTGAGGTCAATCACCTTAAACCCTTCCCACTGACCCTGACTCCCAAAGTCATATTAAGGGGAAAGTTCTTCACAAGCAACAACGCTATATATATATAAATTATAAAATTAGTCCATAATCAACTGCTGTCCCACAGAGTAAAAGACCAAGGAAAGTGCAACAAAAGCTTAATAAATGGATGCCATTTCTAATAGAGCCCTTCACGCTGTGACAAGGAATATAGCAGGGATAAATAGTAGAATGCTGCTGCTGCTGCTGCTGCTAAGTCGCTTCAGTCGTGTCCGACTCTGCGACCCCATAGATGGCAGCCCACCAGGCTCCCCCATCACTGGGATTCTCCAGGCAAGAATACTGGAGTGGGTTGCCATTTTGATAGCTAAGACTAACTGATGGAAAGAGACTGAGTTGAACTGGGTATTGATCTTGCTGAGACCCTTTTTTATCTGGTTCACCTGGGCCTCCAGAGTTCTAATTAAGAGGCTTGTGTATTTCCACAACTTTTCTTTCTGATAGGTTTGACACCCTGGTATTTGCTTCTTAAGACTATTGAGCGTGATAAATAGCTTTTTGGAGGCATTCTTCTTAGGTTTTTGGCTCTGTGTCTGCTTTGCCCAGGCTCGGAATTCAGCAAATACCTTGAGAAAAAACTTGTCCATTTTGTTTTTTTCTCCACATAGTGGCATAGCTCTGTGGGTGCAAAGCCTGGGCTCTCAGTCTGCTAATTGACTCCTAATGGCAAATACTCCTATTCTTCAAATCAAAGCTGACCTATAAATTCAACTCATTTTTTCAAAGTTCTTTCCACTCTAAAATCTTAGCCTCTCCAATTACAGGTGTCTCAGCAATGCTCTGCTGTTTTCTAGAAGATGATTTGTGTTTGTTAATATGATTTGTACTATCTGCCACCCCTCATTGGCAGTGTGGTCTCGGCTTACTACTCCACCTCCTAGCGAAGTAAAAGGCTTTGCTCACTGAATTCTTCCATATATATGGTTTTGGTTAGATATATCTTGGAGTGCATTTTTTTTCTCTCCTTAACCTACAGATGTCATGTGGGAATGTTGTATCTTTCAGTGAAACAGATAGGAAGTTGTGACCAGTCTGATAATTTATCCAAGGAAAGGAACGCTATTGTTTAATCTGGAAGTTTATATGAGTTTCTTTTTTATCTTAGCTATCAGGTGCTTTCCCAGAATGTGCCCAAATATTCAAACTTATTTTCATCAATTAGTCTTAGCTATTCTGCTGTTTATCCCTGCTATATTCCTTGTCACAGTGTGAGGACTCTATTAGGAATGGCATCTATTTATTAAGCTTTTGTTGCACTTTCCTTGGTCTTTTACTCTGTGGGACAGCAGTTGATTATGAACTAATTTATAATTTATATATATATGTGTGTGTGTGTGTGTGTGTGTGTATGTGTGTGTGTGTGTGTGTGTGTATATATATATATATATATATATATAGCATTGTTGCTTGTGAAGAACTTTCCCCTTAATATGACTTTGGGAGTCAGGGTCAGTAGGAACAGCCTTTGGAAGGATGATATAAAATACTCATTAGGATGTAATAGTGGTATGCTTCAGTTTTGTTTTGTTTTGTTTTTTTCAAAAACCTTGTAAATTATAATTTAATAACATGTTTGGGTAACATGTATATAACTTATTTCCTCCCACTGAAATAGAAAATAAATGTGGAGATTCTTTAAAAAACTAGAAATAAAACTCTCATATGACTCAGCAACCCCACAACTAGACATATACCCTGAGAAAACCATAATTGAAAAAGAAAGTGTTATCTTGCATGTGGATGACACAGCTTTACTTTGTGAATTAAAGGCAAGAATAATAATGACTATTTTTTGTCTTAGTAGGCAATTTGCTTTTCATCTCTCAATTGCCGGGAATCAAAATCTGTCTTAGCTCTAATAAATCACTGAGTCTTGGCAATTTTACCTTCTGTCTCTTTAATCCATCTCCCTTGTCCAGCTCCACTGTAACTGGCTTAATCCAGACCATCATTAGTTTCTTCTTGACTTCTAAGATGCTGTTGCTGCTGCTAAGTCGCTTAGTCATGTCTGACTCTTTGCGACCCCATGGACTGTAACCCGCCAGGATTTTCTGTCCATGGGATTCTCCAGGCAAGAAAACTGGAGTGGGTGATCATCTCCTTCTCCAGGGGATCTTCCCAACCCCGGAATCAAAACTGCGTCTCTTATGTCTCCTTCATTGGCAGGCAGATTCTTTACCACTAGCGCCACCTGGGAAGCCTGACTTCTAAGATAAGGCCATCAGAAACTCAAATCAGATTATACTGTTCTGCTACTTAACATATTTCAGTGGTTTTTATTGGCCTTCAGATGAAGTTCAAACCCCTTATGCGTTACAAGGTTCTGTATGAACAGGTTTCTGCCTCTGTCTTCAATTTCAACTCTGACTCTTCCTTTTTGGTCTGTTTCGACATAGCTTCTCCCATGAAACTGGCTCTGACCTCCTTAACCAGAGTAGCATTTTCTGCCATAATATCCCATTCAGGAGGTCATTCATTAGTCGTGTCTGACTCTTTGCGACCCCATGGACTGTGTAGCCTATCAGGCTCCCCCGTCCATGGGATTTTCCAGGCAAGAGTGCTGGAGTGGATTGCCATTTCCTTCTCCAGGGGATCTTCCTGACCCAGGAATCGAACCCAGGTCTCCCGCATTGCAGGCAGACACTTTACCGTCTGAGCCACGATTTCACAACAAATATCACACACACACACAAAATGGACTTCCTGGGTGGCTCAGATGGTAAAGCGTCTGTCTACAATGTGGGAAACCCGGGTTCAAGCCCTGGGTTGGGAAGATCCCCTGGAGAAGGAAATGGCAATCCACTCCAGTACTATTGCCTGGAAAATCCAATACCAACCACATTTTATTATATAAAAGCTTGTTTCATGACTGTATCAGTTCTAAGACTATAAGTTCAAGATAAAGGGACAGCTTTTATCTATAGAAGTGTGCAGAATAAGAAGAATAAAGAAAATCTAAACAAGTTCTCATGGGATAAATGAATGAATGAATTGATGAGTGAGTGAAGAATTCTGTGTATTATATGTTTATCCAAGTTTTCTAAAACTGATTCCAAGGTTAACCAGATAATCAGAGTATTTGGATCATAGTGTATTGACTCAACAGTAGTTTGTGTTTTTGTGAGCTTTTTGTGAAATCTGCTTAAATATCATGCTCTCAATTTGAATGTTGTACCACCCTGTAGTCAGGAGGTGTTTGGCAACAATTCTCTGTGGTTTTGATACAGTCACAGTCATTCCTAAGTAATTGGTTTGCTTTTACCAGATTTTTCGGAATCTTGTAAGTGATCTACTTTCCCTCTTTCTGTTGACTCCTGGAAAGCTCAAATTCAAATAGCTACTCTGTCTTTCAAAGATTACAGAGTTTAAAAGAATCCATTTTTTATATTAACCCAAAGCCAGGTTTAGGTTTCATTTTTCAGTTGCTACAACTTCATTGTTAAATGCTATCTCACTGTGCTGTGTTACTGGTATTCCTGGAAACCTTGATTCTCTCAAGTCATGGGGGAGGGTGAGAGGCAAAAGAGGTGAACAGGAACTAAAAACTGTACAATTTCTTAGCTGTGGATAAACTTCAGGTAAGGTGAAAATAAAAATATAAAACAGTTACTTTATTCACAGACTTGTGATAGCAATAGTAAGTTAAAGAGCATTGTTGTTTAGTTGCTCAGTTGTGTCCAACTCTGTGACTCTATGGACTGTAGTACTTCAGGCTCCTCTGTCCATGGGACTTTCCAGGCAAGAATACTGGAGCGGGTTGCCATTTCCTTCTCCAGGGGATCTTCCCTACCAGGGATCGAATCCGCATCTCTTGCATTGGCAGGTAATTCTGAGCTATGAGGGAAGCATGTTAGAGAACATTAGTATGGAGTTAAAAAAAATAAGATTAGAAATACAAATATCTTTAACCTTCAGGATCCATTATATAATTAATTGAAGATTTATTCTACTGAATTGGTGGTTTCTGCTCTAGTTTTTAGTTCTAATATCTTTGTTTAATGCCCAAGTAAGTGCCAGAGACAAGTGTAGTTGCTTAAGAAATAGATATAGACAAATGCCAAGTTGATCTTTAATAATTCACAGTCACACTGAGCTCTGTTAACTACACTATATTTTAAATGTGTATTGTGGCAATAAAGGTAGATAAATACTTACTAATTATTTGTTCTTGTATCTCTCTTTGAATTTATTTTGCTATCCGTTCATTATTAAATTTATTTTAGCTTTGTCTAACTATGCTACTAATGTATTATGTGACATTCACTGTCACTTATTTCTGGCCTCATTTTCTCATTTGGTAAAGAAATAGAGTGGATGGTTCCTAAGATACTTCAGTAAAGAACATATATTGTTCGCCTGCCTATCTACCTGAAAAGTGATTGATTACTGGGCACATGTTTCAAAGAATACTCCACTGAGTATTCATCAGGGCTTTTCTGCCTCAGGTGTCAAAAATCAACCACAATTACTTTTGTATATAAGCTCTACAAGTATCTAACTGAGGCTACGTTTGTCCATCTTATCAGTGGAAGGGAGATCAATAGGCAAAGACAGTCACATCTTAGAAATATATACACTGTCGAGAGAACTCAGATGACATCATCAAAACTCCTGGATCTAGACATGTCTGAAGTCAGACATACTCATAGACTTCTCTGTTACTTGGGTCAGTAAATTCCTTATTTGCTTAAGTTAGTTTCAGTTTAATTTTTTTGGTTTGTTTTTGTTTCTTGAGTCCAGATTGCTATAACCTTCATCTCTATAATTGTATGATCTTTCCACATAAAAACTACTGAAGTCACTTCATAATTTAACCTGCATTTAAGTGACTGGTTACCCTCATCATTTCTTTGAGTAAAAGGAAGAGGAGGGTTCTGAGATCATGGAGCTCACAGACTGGAAATGGAAATAATCTTGTAATGACATATTATGGCACAAAAACTTCCTATTTGAATTAGATTTTTGGAGAATAAATAATCTCAAACTAATATATATGTCCTAAGTAACCAAAAACTGAAGATTAAAAAGCTGCACAAGAAGACTCACAGTTTATTAAGGTAGATCTCTTTAAGTCAAAAAATGGTGATTTCCTCTAATTTGGGGCCATTAAAATCTGTTGCATATCTTATACACAGGCACAGGAGTTTAATTTTATCATTCTACTGATTCAAGCCAAACCTACTCATGAATACGACTTTGTATAATTTTCTCACTGGGATCATTTCCTGGTGTTATTTGTGAACATGAAATCTTTGTGAAAGTAAGCTTTCACCAGCCGAATGAGGCTTACATCAAGTCCTAAACCTAGAGCAAACAAGTAGACTGTTCTCAGAACATTTTCTTTGGATTTGTAATCAAACAGATCTACGTTGAAACAGCCAAGTACCACGGCTCAAAAACAGAAAACTCTTATTCAAAAATAAAGAGGCACTTTTTCTTTCTCCAAGTTAAATATGTTCTACTTTTCTGACATAACTCTTTCTCAATTTACCCTAAGACAGATTAGCCATATTTTAAAATTATTTGCCGTTAATATTTGGGAAATTCAAGTGTTTTACTATTTTATAATCTAAAAGCTTGTGCAATATTTGGATGTTTAAATTGTTTCCCCTATTTCATAGGATGCCAAGGGTGGCTGAAAGGAAATTGTCTTAAAATAGTGACTTTTATGATTCTAAATAAATAAAACTCCTTTTTTACTGATTGTACCAACTGTTAAAAATCTCATAATGTGCAAAATTCTGTAAATTTAAATAGCAGTGTTCTGAACATACATTTAAATATAGACTGTAGACTTTTGGAATGCAGCTTATTTTATGTTATATCCATTATTATTCTGGAAATAACTGAAATAGAAAGCAATGCAGATTTGTGGTGTGTGTCTTTTGAGGCTCTGTATTCAGAAACACTTCTGAGTACTGGATCAGACTGGGAGGGTAATCATGTGAGCCAAGTTGTTGAATCTTTCTAGAGGAGACAATCTGGAAATGCAAAGGAACATCATGAAGTAAATTTTGTAGCATCCAAGGATATGCACCCAACATTTCCAGCACATCCTATTTCAATTTGTTTTTGGCTTGTGTAGACCAGTCTTACTGTAGAGACAAAACATGGAAAATGGTTAATCTGATTTGACATAAAATAGGAATTATGACATAGCCAAAGACGTTTACACAAGCACACATCATTAATCAAATATGGAGAGGCAGTTGTATAATCAATTAGGAACAGTGGCTCCTCTGGTTGTTAGGAGGTCCTAAGAACCTCAATTTGAATTTTCTAGACTTGTTTTTAACATTAATTTTAATGCTTCCAACTGCCTGAATGACTCTTATCCTTAATATCCTGGGTTGAGCTGAAAATCTCAAGCTGCCTTACAAGCAGTTGACAAAACTAATGTAAATTTTTGAAAATTAATTTCACAGGCAGATTTTACATTATGTAAGATACAAATGCCCTAGGTAATATAGATATATATATATAGAGAGAAAGTTAGCCAAAACATTTGTTTGGGCTTTTCCATATGATCTTATGGAAAAACCTGAAAGAACTTTTTGACCAACCCAATATATATGTATAGGAAGACTTGATTCTATTAATAAATAACTTTAAGTGAACTTCTTTCAAGATCTAAGGCAGAATGTTTTATATATTAATTTTTGCCTTTGAAGTTATTTTATATTTGAATTAATTATCCAAAGACATTTTTTCTAAAGACTGCAATGAATGAGAGTATCACAAGATTAAAACTTCTCTGCTGAAAACTGTATTTCGTTTTGACTAACAGAAGATAGGACCTGAGGATGCTGTCATATGTGTTTTGTTACGCTGAAACCATGTTCTGTGAAAACTAAATATGATAATGAACTTGAGACTTTATTCCATGTCCTCGTTCAGCCAATTCAGGATAAAGTGAACAATTACTTCTGTAGCAAGTCTGAACATCTTATGACATAAAATGCATTTTAAATAAGTATGTCTTAATTTGAAATAATACTTTATGATGTTCCTATGAGCTGGCATCTTTATGACAATAACTTGTCATATCGAAGCAAACTCACTTTCCAGAAATACTTTCCCCCCTCTCACATCAAAGACTGAAGGAAAATGATTCCTGTTTGAGAAAATCTGTTCTGACTTTGTGATGAGTCTCTTTCAGTGTTCTGGACACAGACTCTGGGATACATATGGGCATTTATAGTGTCTTCTGGGCATGAGTGGGGTGCTTTGTCTGGATATATTACATCTGTTTCCATTTCTCACTTGGATTCCCTGACTAGATTGGGAGGTGACTCTTCATAGTACATCTGCTGTGATGAATGTCTCCCAAGGGCGCACTTTAATTTAAGGCCATGCTTGTGAAGTTTTAGTGGATATCTTTGAATGTGAAGCACAGTACTCTTCTCATTTTTACAAAGTTCCAGCCATAGGATCATTCTAATAGTATGTTAGCTTTCAGCTGAGTTTTCCTACAGTACATGGACACACTCCACCGAAGATCCTCATAAGATAAATGGAGGTTGCGGGGAATCCAGGGCAGCATTAAATGATTCACAGCTGTGTTGGATTATGTGGTGATGTCTCTAAGTGTTAGACTGAGTCTATATCACATCAAAAATACAGTGAAAAAGTGCAAAATTTTGCTTGTCAGCCACATGGCTTGCCTGCAACTGGGCAGACCTGTCAACACAGGGTGAAACATCTGGGAGTCTTAAGTGTGGTTTAACTGACATCATGAAAGAAGACATTCATATGAATAGCTAATTTTAAAAAACTAAATGAAAACAAAGATGCTTTTAATGCTAAGTGGTCATAGTTTTTGGCCTCATATTTATATGAAACGGGGTGGAATGTTTAAGTCACACTGCTATGCAGATGTGCAAGTGGAAAAAAGAAAACTGCTTTATTTTGTCTGTGATCAAACTAGTCTTCCTTCTGAGCCCTCAGCAGTCAGCGTGGGAAAGGAGTGGAGTAAGTTGGAGAATTAGCATTGACCTAAGTCTTGTTGGGTTGGAACTGTTTCTTTTGGATCTGATGTGAGCTTCCTGTGCTTTTTATGATTATTTTGCTGTGTCATTGGAGGTGTGTGTAGCTAATGAGTCCTCAGCTAACAAGGAAAGTATTGAAGTCCTCAAGTATAGTGCCTTGCAGCCGCCCTCAGGGTCTTTTGTGCCTCTTCCATTTGCCAGTGGTTGCTAAAGCTTGTCAGTCTGTCTACCTCCCTCCCTGTTCAGGTTCCACAATGTTCCCTGGTTTATGTCATTCATCTCATTTCCGGCTCTACTTCCCAGGCACTTTTTCATCCTGGAGATCTGTCCTGGAGCCTCCATGTCAGTGTTGCAGAGTCTCCATTGACTTTCTAGTTAGGTCTCTCAGCTACCCTAGGTTTCAACTATGCCATCAAGGAACCAAGAAGACTAGGAAAGTTGACATGGTACCAACTACTGCCCAGAAGTAAAGCAGGTTCTTATGGGTGAACACACAAAGTCATCCATTCCTGGGCTGTCAAATTGCAAATGAGGGCAGGAGGCTTCTCTCACCCCATTGTTAAATCATTTAGCTAAAGTTTCTTCCTTTCTCTGCCTTGAAGTTTAGGAAAACTTGAACATGCGCCTGACCTACCCAATCTTTATCCAAGATGATTTACCAGCAACTCCCAGTCTGGGAAGTTGTATTTTTCTTTTTCCGTATTTTTCTTCCTGAGTGACCTCCTTCCTCCAATCTCATGAATAAGAATAAATTCCAGAGATGTTTTTGCTACACTTTCAGAGACTTTTGATTCTAAATCATCCAGAATTAGCCATTGCTGTGTTAAAGGTGCAATAATATAACAACCACACAAATCCTCTTTTAATAGTCCTGTTTTGAAAGGCTGCTTTCTGGATGCCAAATCCAGACTGTCCGAACCTGTCGGCACTCTGCCTTTCTCTTTGTGTTCCTCCTGTGTCTGCCTACTGCCTGTTTCCTTCCTGTTTCTCACTACATGTTTTTTAGATGGATGAGACTTCAGATTTATTAGTCCTATGCATGTGCATGCATGCGTGCTAAGTCACTTCAGCTGTGTCCAACTCTTTGCGACCCTAAGGACAGTAGCCCACCAGGCTCCTCTGTCCATGGGATTCTCCGGGCAAGAATACTGGAGTGGGTTGCCATGCCCTTCTCCAGGGGATCTTCCCAACCCAGGGATTGAACCCATGTTTCTTAGGTCTCCTGCACTGGCAGGCAGGTTCTTTACCACTAGTGCCACATGGGAAGCCTATTAGTTCTACGTAGATATTATATATTAGTCCTACACAGATATGTAATCAAATGGTAAGCTTCACTATTAAAATAATAATTTTCAAACTTTGAAGGAAAATATTAATGGATTTGACATTAGAAGTAGGGATTTACTCCAAAAGGTTAGCATGAAAATCTTTATAGATAGATGATGGATAGGGAAAAGATGTTTGAAATGTCTCCGACTAATGAAGATTAGAACATGCGAAGAGCTCTTCCAAAATAACAAAGTCAGCTAACCTTGTAGAAATATGTCAAAGAGTGTGAACAAACAAATTATAGAAAGAAACCTTCCCAAATAAGGGCATAAATAAACAAATGAAACTTGCCTAAACTCATAAGTAATAATAGAAATATAATCAGTGAGATAGATTTTTACAGCAGTTATGTTGAAGAGAATTAAGGTATAGGCAAGGACATTGAAATTATAGGAACCTTCATACTCTGATGGTCAAAAGAAGTGTTACATGTACCTAGTGACCCAGAAATTCTGCCCTTTTAGTTGTATTCTAAAGAGATTCTCAAACATGTCAAACAAGATATTATTAGTTTTTCATAATCATAGCACAGATGACCACTGCCTTGATGGTTTCAAACAACACACATTTATTGTCTCACAATTTATGTGGATCAGAAGTCTGGGTTCGGCTTGGCTGGGCCCTTTGCCTAGGGTCTGACAAAGCTGTGATTTAAATGTTGTCTAGGACTGTGGTCTCATCTGAAACTTCTTTTCCAAGCTCATGTGGTTGTTGGCAGAATCCATTCCCTCACAGCTGGAGTACTTAGGGCTGAATGGTTCCACACAGTGAACAAGAGAATTGCTCTTCAGGAAGGATTAAGTTCCTCTTTTAGGGACTTTCATTATTAAGTCCAGCCCACCCTGGAAAATCTGTCCTTTGATTAACTTAAAACCAAAGATTCAGAACCTTAACTACAAATCCAAAATCCTTTCCCTTTTGCTAAGTAAGGGAATCTAATCACAGGGGTGAAATTCCATCCTGTTCTGAGATCCCACCCATATTCAAAGGGAAGATTATACAAGGGTTCTTGAGGTTTATCTTAGGAATCTGTCTTCCACAGGAGATACATGCATGAGAACATTCACTGGAGCATTGTTTGTCCTGGCAAGATATTGTAAGCGTTCTGAAAGGCTATCACTGGGGAATGGATAGATAAGAGCTGAAAAATGTATTCCAAAGAAAAATATGACATTTTTAGAGTCAATAGATTTTATGTACTCAGAGCATCATGAATAAGTACGAGAAACATAGCACTGAGTGGAAAAGGTATGAAGCAGAATGGGATCTATAGCATAATGCTATTTATGTATACCAAAAATACATGTACTTTTAGATGATAGAGATTTTTATAAGGATATAATGAAAAAAATGAAGACTAGCCATGAGCATAGACTAACAGGTCGGTGTGGTAAAGAGAATTAGAAGGGAGAAGAGAGAATATAATTAATTAAATCAATATATAAAATTTTTGGTAGATACCATTCTTGGAACTCAGTTTGGTGTGTTTTTGATATTTATACCATGTTAAGGTTACATATGATACTTTGCAAATATATAATTCACATTATACTGCATATACAATAATATACATCCAACATAACTTGGGGTTATTTTGGTACTTTAATACCCTGGGAAAATGCCAACTAAAAGTTCTAAAAGTGACCATATATAACCCATAATACATATTGCATTTATAACACTTTTGTTTCCTGCATTCTAAAATTATTTTATACCACTCTTTTTCTTTTTCATTACTCATATCTTTGTACTGATTTAATCTTTACCACATATACAATTTTAGGAATATCTGTAGGATCCTTAAAAATTCATTCATAAATATACATTTATATGCACACAAATTATGAATATTCTACTGCTGAAAGTCTTCATTGTCAATTTTTTTGGCTTCAACTGGAACATCAGAAATAAAGCTCAGGTACGTAGTCTGTGGTGATTCTATCTAGAGAAGGAATCTTCCTAGGAATAAGACTACATAGATTTGATCAGAGAGCACAGTGATGAACAGAACTTCAAATTCTCTCTCCAGGAGGCATCTTAGTTCCCTAAATAGAACTGGATGCCTAAATGGTACAGTCTGTCTAGCGTGTTAATAGATTCACAAAAAAAGGGTCTTAAAATTTCTACTTCACCTCAGACAAGAACTGAGTCAAAAAGCTTCATAATAGTAAAACATTCAGAAAATTTTAGTTCTTTCTGATGCCATGCCATACAAAATATATTGTAATAAATAATCAAAGGTTTTTTTTTTTTTTTTTTCCAGATGAATGTAATTAGGGAGAAGGGCTTGCAGATTGTTTACCACAAAGGATGGTTTTCTTTCTGGAGTATATGTATGCTATATTGGAATGGAATAAGAATATTTTCAAGGTGTTTGCTGTTTTTCGTTAAAATAAGACAGTGTTCACTTTACTGATACATTAATGTATGGATTAGAAAAGAAACTTTGGTTGCTGGAGCCAGAGGATGGTAATGTCCACCCTTTCTCCCTTCCTTCTTCTCCTCTCCCACTCCCCCACTGAACATCTTAGACATTCCAGGGTGCTAAGAATTATGGAGTCATTCACTGAGAAGCTTAGATTTTAGGTAGCCAGTCCACAGGGCTTTCCATGAACCTGTAACAAGCAAGAGAAGATGATGTCTTAGGGGATCTGGGAGAAGCCAGAAATGATTGAGGGCTCGAAATAGCAAGGAATGACTTCCCAGAAAGCAGAAACCATCAGAACTGGGTTTTGAAAGGTGGGCCTCAGCAAATGGGTCAGCTTAGAAAAACATCTGTAAAGTGTGCTGCACCGTGAGAAGAGGGTTTCTCGAGAGAAGAAGATGTTTTGTGTCCCAGGAGGAGAACTAGTACTGAAAGGTAGGTGAAATGAGGGTGGTGTAGACTGGAGATGAGAGGAAATGGAAACCAGGGAAAGAGACAGGAGCAAGCAACTGTGCTTTAGGATATAGAACTTAACATGAAGAACAACATTAACAGGAAGGAGCTAAGGAAGTCATCTCTAGCCAGGACCCATCACTGCACTTCTTCTGATGGGAAGAAATCAGAATACAGAGTAGACAGTGTAGGTAGAAGGGCAGTGCATGCGTGCCAAGTCTTTCCAGTTGTGTCTGACTCTTTGAAACCCCATGAACTGTAGCCTACCAGGCTCCTCTGTCCATGGAATTCTCCAGGCAAGAATAGTAGAGTGGGTTGCCATGTCCTCCTCCAGGGGATCTTCCTGATGCAGGGCTTAAACATGTGTCTTTTATGTTTCCTGCATTGGCAGGCAAGTTCTTTAGCACTAGCACCAGCTGGGAAGCCCAGAAAGGCAGAGTGAGATATAAATTTAAAGGAAAAAATAGCAAAGGGGAAAAAAGAATAACTGTAATGTCAACCCAAGGAAATCAAGTTGATATTGCTGCTGCTGCTGCTGCTAAGTCACTTCAGTCCTGTCTGACTCTATGCAACCCCATAGATGGCAGCTCACCAGGCTCCCCTGTCTCTGGGATTCTCCAGGCAAGAATACTGGAGTGGGTTGCCATTTCCTTCTCCAATGCATGAAAGTGAAAAGTGAAAGTGAAGTCACTCAGTCGTGTCTGACTCTTAGCGATCCCACTAGGCTCCTCCGTCCAGGGATTTTCCAGGCAAGAGTACTGGAGTGGGGTGCCATTGCCTTCTCCCAAGTTGATATTGAGATGAATGATATTGCTGTGTACAGAAATATACAGAATTAGGAGCAAAAGTAAACTTGGATGTTGGTATTTTAATAGGATAAAGGATGTGGAGTATTTAGAGTATTTCTTCACATACGTATGACTTTAATATTTTCTACTACTCATTCGACCTCACTGTTGTTTTCTTTGCATGGTTTACCATTAAAGCTCATTGCAGTTTTTAAATTGCAAAGCTCGTAGTTAAGCACAGCTCACTATGTATTTTAATATGAGTTTTTCAAGATCAATTACACTTTCTGCATGGTTCACATATTTAAAATGATTTTATTCTAGTACGTTTCCCTATTGTTGGGCTTTTTAACTGTCCTAAACAGATGTTATGAGCATGGTAGAACATTCCATGGTATTTAATCCTTCTGGAGTAATTTCTCTCTCTGGTCACTTGAGATTTAATATAATTTTCTAGACATACTCTCTTTTATTTTTATTAAGCTATATGATAGCAAGCCAGATAGATCCAAATAATTATACCAATAAGTTGTATTTATATGATCCTTTGTATTTTGCCAAGTCATTTCTTATACATTATGTCATCTGAAAGAAAATAGCATTTTAGATAGATACTGACATTTAGAAAGAATGCTTTATTTACACAGCTGGTTAATTTTTTTTCCTGATAGGGAGGTTTGTTGTAGCCAACTATTTTTCCTGTGCATCTGGTTCACCTGCCTTTACAGAATATAGTAATTCTTCTCTACTTCTCAGTTTAAGTGACAGCAACATTTTTGAAATGGCAGTTTAATTTGAAAGTAAAAAAAAAAAATGTGTAGTTGTTTTCACAGGGTGATCACTTTTGTCCTTTCACTATCGTCGTCATCTTTAACCTTTCAGTGAGAAAAATAGCAAGAAATCTGGTATCTTCTGTGACATTCTCATGATTTTTTCACACTTCCTCAAAAAAGCATTCACTGCAAAGAACCCAGTTTCTTTTCAAGCAATAATTTTTAATGAAAAAAATTTTATCTGGATTTTTGACTGTCTGCTGAAAAGTTGTCACTATGACAATATCCAAGATACAAGCCCTAGAAGCTTTACATTGTTTTTGAAATTTGTTTCCATAAAATACATCTGCTTCTCTTTGAAAAACTTGAGGATAATCAGACTATCCAATTCCAGATGTAATCCTCTTCTGCAGGTAAAAATAAAGGTATTTTATACCCTGGTGACTACGATGGTAAAGAATCTGCCTGCAATGTAGGAGATCTGGGTTCTATCCCTGGGTTTGGAAGATCCCCTGGAGGAGGGTATGGCAACTCACTCCAGTATTCATGCCTGGAGAATCTCATGGACAGAGGAGCCTGGCGGGCTATAGTCCATGGGGTTGCAAAGAGTTGCACACGACTGACTGACTAAGCACAGCACACACAGCACATGATGTTATTGCCTTGGTAAACAGCATTTAAAATCCTTCTGTCTCTTCTGCCCTTTTAGTTCACCATTTCATATTGGTGGTAAATTTAAAATCACTATAGGGTCAGTTTTTATTGAGTTGTCTGTTCCTTACTTTAAACTTTGTATTGACCACAAATATCCTAGTCATTTACCACTAGTGAGGCTAATACAGGGTTTCCCTGGTGGCTCAGACGGTAAAGAATCTACCCACAATACAGGAGATCTGGGTTTGATCCCTGGGTTGGGAAGATCTCCTGGAGAAGGGAATGACAACCCATTCCAGTATTATTGCCTGATGAATCCCATGGACAGAGGAGCCTCGTGGGCTGTAGTCTATGTGGTTGCAGAGTCAGACACCACTGAGTGACTAATACTTTCATTTTCACAAGGCTAATATGTTTTATAATCAGCAATGCAGAATACAGTAAATTTCAAGTCGGACTTTCTGGGTTTTAGGCAGAAGTCCCACCATTTAGTAACTTCTCTACATTTCAATTTCTTCATTTATAAAATAGGGATAATACTATATCATGTATCATAGAGCTGCTGTGAGGAGTAAATGAGTGAATGTATAAAATGAGTATGTCCAGGGAGGGACTGCCATATATTCATTGCAGAATAAAAGCTCCCTATGGTAATCATTTTACTATTGCATAAATTTTACTGTGAAAAAAAGCTTGCATAATAAAACTTTATGAGACACACAGTATTGATGTTAATAGAAAAAGAGGTAATAATCAGGAGGCTAAATAACTTGACTAAAATCTTGTGGGATTGTTCACCCTAGCTCCAAAACTTATGTGATTTCTAATGCATACCTGTGTTATTCTTTCTTGGAAATCACATAAATCACAACTTATTTATTCTTTTCCATGGGCTTTTAAAAAAATTGTGGGCACCCATACTTTGAAGGCTGATGCAAACAAATCTCAATTCACAATAAGATTATGTTCTATGAACCCATTTCTAAACCCATGGTTGATATTGTTTAATTCTGCCTGATGAAAAAATACTAAAGGTGTCAGTTAGTTTCCCAAGAGAATACAAAAATTATCTGATATGTGAAACTCTTCATTTAAAAGATATTTGGCCATTTCATTTTAGCAGTTTCCATATTTGGATCAAGTAAATATGTATGTGTGGGACAGGTCAGAGATACTAACACAGTTTAAAAATATTGGTTTGTAAGAAAATGCATTCTAGGGCAAATGATAAGTGTGCAGCATAGAGGATGGAAGAAAACCCAGGCTTCCCACTGTAGCGGTACCAGCTGCTTGTTAAAAAGGGTAATTCTGCCTCTGACAGACATTGTTGTACAAGCATTGCCAGGTGTAGAGTGAGAAAAGACAGGGAGACCATTTGTAACTCCTTGGGACTGTTGAGGCAAACGTGTTGAATTGTGAAGTATACACATGAGTATGAATTGGCTATTTTTAGGAGGAAATGCCTACATAATTCTAATTTCACAAATTGTGAGAAGGAAGCACTGGAAATACAGATAAAACCTTTGCATGAAGTCCCAGGAATCTTTAACAAATGCCAAACATTGGGAGAAAGTTTATGGTTCTCTTTTGCTCATTCATTATCTATTCCTTTAATAAATGCAATGCCTGCCCTTGAGAAGTATATAGCCTGGCAGGAAGGACAGTTCAAAGGCAGTGACTTAAAATGCTAGTGCTTTGGGAATGGGGGCAGGTGACAGGATGTCAGAGGCATGTCAGGTGCAACAAGCCTGTTTGGGTTTGAGGGCGGCGGGACAGGGACAGCACTGGTCTTAATGGGGAAGATGGCTTGAGCAGAATGCTCAGTTAGTGCCTTTCTAATTTGGACAGTTCCTTAACTTCACTACTCCCCCCCTCCCCTACATTTCTCATTGTCAAATAGAGATAATAATAATAGAGCTGTTATGAGAATTAAAGAAGTTAATATATATAAAATGCTTTAGAATAAACTTTGCACCTAGAAATTACTCCAACTACTTTAAGGACAATTATTTTCTGCCTCAACTGAGAGCTGAAAAGGAAGAAAAAGATTGTTTTCTAGGCAGAAGAAATAGCTTACACAAAAGCCTTCAGAGATGAGAGAGGGATGACGCATTTTGGGAATTGAAAAAAAAATTCATTGTGGCTGTGACTTTAAGTTAGAGGCAGGAAGAGGGGAGCGAGAGAAGCCAGAGGATAAGTGAATGTCAAGTAACGAAGGGTTTTATGAGTCTTGTTAATGAGTTTGGGTTTATTCTAATGTTAATGGGAGACAACGAAATGGGGTTTAAGTAAGAGAGCAATATGATCAAATTTGCATTTTGGGAGATTCATTCTGTCTGCGAGGAGGTGAGAGTGAGGGATAAGGAATGGATTTCATAGGGTAAGACTGAGAACAAGATGCAGTTAAAAGAGGATTGTTTGGATACAGGGGTGAGAGTAGATTTGGGAGGAAAAAAGAGATAGTTTCAAGTTGTGCCTCTGAAAATAAAATTGTTTGTACATGGTTGTTGCTTAATGTAGGCTTGAAGAAGTTAGTGTTTTTGATGATGTAGAGACTGATTGGTGGATGGTGAAATTCACAAAGAAGCATGTGGGGTGGTGGGGCATGGTTTTCATACATGCTGTATTTTGTGCCTCTGAAACAGTCCAACAGGAGCATGCATAGACAATTGTATATACTAGTTTGGGTCTCAACAGAGAGTTTGGGTTGGGACATTGATTTGGGCATATATTAATATTAATATTTGATTATTGAACCCTTGGGCACAGGGTAGAACACCAAACTTAGGGTAAAACACCAAAAAGTGGATGAAAGTGAAAATTGCTCAGCTGTGTCTGACTCGTTGCAACCCCATGGACTTTACATTCCATAGAATTCTCCAGGCCAGAATACTGGAGTGGGTAGCCAATCCCTTCTCCAGGGGATCTTCCCGACCCAGGAATCGAACCAGGGTCTCCTGCATGCAGGCAGATTCTTTACCAACTGAGCTACTAGGGAAGCCCAAAGTGGATGAGCAGCAGGTAATAGAGACTTGGAGGAATAGTTGAGCAAGAGAAGAAAAGCAGAAAAGCCAAGAGGCTGGTTTCAGGAAAAAAAAATATATGTATACACATATATACAGGCATTAAAAAAAATAAGGGTGGAGTTATGTTGACAGTTGTTCAAAATTTAAGTGACATAAAGACTGAAAAGTGTCCACTGGATTTAACTGCAAAGAATTCTGAAAAGTATAAGCTAAAAATTTCATCTCCACCCTGCGTACTACAAATAAGATCATAAATAATACTGTGTCTCATATTCTGAATTCTATTAAATCTCTGGGGTTTTTGGTCAGCCAGTATCTACCCCAGAGAGATGAATCTGGAATGATATACTATAAACTGTCTGACACCAAGTGAAAACCAAAAAAGCTATGGCTTAAATGAAAAAAAAAATAAATGAGTAAAAGAAAATTTTATGCATAAAAATAAATTTAGATACACAAACTATTAGAATCAAAGACATTTTACAGTTTACCTAATACAACAGCCTCATTTTTTAAATGGTGGAATTAAAGTTCAGCTGAATTAGCCCAAACTTATTTCCCTTTTATTCTTTAGGATCAATTTCTTTATTCCTTTTGAATGTGGGCTGGAGTTTAAAAATTCTTTCAGTGCTTGTGAAGCCCACATACAGAACACTCAATAAAAGTAATTTGAGTCCAGCCATTCTAAGCATGTGCTAGATAATTTTTTTATATAAATGAGTAGAAAGCATCCTATACATTTTAAAACCTTTGTTATACTATCACAGTGTTGTTAAATAAGACTGGTTCTTTACGAGGATTGAAGAAATGAAGGAATCACTTTTCACAGGGTGAGGATGCAATATGAATAGCATCTCGCATACATAAGAAATATACCTTTAAAACACTGGTACTTTCTCTGCAGGATTTTTGTTTCCCTTTATATGTTTTTACTTTTGATGGAATGAAGCAAGCAGCAAGTAACAAACAACAGGAGAGACAGTCCAAATAAGCCTTAAGGAAACCTAATTTAAGCTCTTTTCTCATGTGATCTGTCTACAGTGCTTTAGAAAGAACTGTATATGCCAGTGGGTTAGAGCTGTGTATTATTTTTGAATCAATCTTTCCTTTTTTCCAAGTTCCTAATACTTCTCATTCTACCCTAGTCAGACACTTGAATGAGGGGAGTTCTCTATTATTCATCAAATACCTCAAGCTGTTCCTGTCAAGTTTCTAAACTCATTTCCTACAGATATTCTGAAAAATAGAGCCAAAAAATTTCTCTGCCAGGTGTAAGCCCATCTGAATAAAGAACGCAGGAGCCAGACATTTTGCAAAAAAAAAAGAGACTGAATACCTATACTTTCTCAATATCTACAGTTTGTTTACTTTGTACCAGCCATTAAAACCTATTTCCAGCAATCTGATTATTCATGTTTATCTCATTCAGGCTCCCTCAATAATAAGGGATAACTCCTTACTGGGGAAAAAAGCATACATTCATAAAGAGAGCACAATTTCCTATCCTCTCTTTGGTTAGGTTAACAGCATTTAGTTTTAAGAGTTAGCAAAATAATTTTTATAAAGCATATGCAATAAATAACTAAAGAGTTTAGAATAAACTTTAATATATAACAAAACAGTATATGCAAGATGTTCATTACCTGGATGGAAAATCTTATAAAAATGGTAGTTTGTATCCTAAACGTTCTGCCACTTAAACTTTTTATTTTTAAAATTCAGAATATTTAAGCTAAATAAGAGATAATTAGAAAACCAAAATGTTACTTTTCATTAAAACACTGTACTTCTATGTGTTTTATGACTAAATACCATGATTTGAAAGACCAAAGTATGAATAAAACATGCCCCAAATGCTTGCTTTTCTTGATCAGTTTTAGTCTTGTTTCCCAGGCTTTCAGTAAAAGGGTATACTTGAAGAATCTACCTGCAATGTGGGAGACCTGGGTTCAATCCTTGGGTTGGGAAGATCCCTGGAGAAGGGAAAGGCTACCCACTCCACTATTCTGGCCTAGAGAATTCCATGGACTGTATAGTCCATGGGGTCACAAAGTCGGACACGGCTGAGCAAATTTCACTTTCAGTATATGACTTGAAGAGAGCCCCAAGAAAAAAATAAATATGTTGGTTTGAAAATAAAATTTCCAAAGAAACATTACAAAAAGAAGTGGTTCTAAAGTAACTATCATAGCAAATATCATGAATTTTGCAAAGATCAAGATAGCTTTCAGTTCAGTTCAGTTCAGTTCAGTTCAGTTGCTCAGTCGTGTCCGACTCTTTGCGACCCCATGAAACGGTATTTGTTGTTCAGTCGCTAAGTCATGTCCAACTCAGCGATCCCATGGACTGAAGCAGGCTGGGCTCCCCTGTCCTTTCCTATCTCCCAGAGTTTTCTCAGATTCACATGCATTGGCTCTGTGAGGCCATCCAAACATCTCATCCTCTGTCACCCCCTTCTCCTCTTGCCCTGAATCTTTTCTAGCATCAGGGTCTTTTTCAGTGAGTTGGTTCTTTGCATCAGGGGGCCAAAGTATTGGAGCTTTAGCATCAGTCCTTCTGATGGATGTGAAAGCAAAGGTCGCTCAGTTGTGTCCAACTCTTTGTGACCCCATGGACTGTATAGTCCATGGAATTCTCCAGGCCAGAATACTGGAGTGGGTAGCCTTTCCCTTCTCCAGGGGATCTTCCCAACCCAGGTCTCCCATGTTGCAGCAGATTCTTTACCAGCTGAGCCACAAGGGAAGCCCAAGAATACTGGAGAACAGTCAGGCTTGATTTCCTTTAGAATTGACTGGTTTGATTTCCTTCTATCCAAGGGACTCTCAAGAGTCTTCTCCAGCACCACAGTTTGACAGCATCAATTCTTCAGCACCCAGCCTTCTTTATGGTCCAACTCTCACATCCATATATGATTACTGGAAAAATCAGAGCTTTGACACATAGACCTTTGTTGGTGAAGTGATGGTATGCGCTAAATCAAGAGTTTGACTAATATTGATACTTAAAATAATTTTGTAGGCTTCATGGAGAACAGCCTTACAACTTAGAAAGTTGTATAAACAAAAACTTGTTCTTCACTCATCCTTAATCACCAGTCAGTATGTTTCACTTAAGATATAAAATTGAGGAAAAATTTCCTGATGAAAGAAAAGCTAAATATTAGAATTTTAAAATATGGTTCTATCTATAAAAATGGATAAGCCAGATGAATTCTCCAAACCAACATTTAAAGTTTTAAATTCTTGATTTTAAGGATAACCAAGCAATTTAGATATAAGCCATAACTTAGATTAAAAGATTTAGATTTTAAACCATAAAAATTCATAGGTAAATATTTTTACAGTGACTACTTTGTATCATTAGATGCGAAGGAGAAAGAAATGTCAATAAATTTTTTCATTTCCTCTAAGAGTACATCATGGGGAAGAATTATAAAAATAGTGAATAATATGAGACAGTGCTAGGGGAGTGCAGAATAAAGGATTATTAACATATGTGAGAGATAGCAATGGCAACCCATCCAGTATTCTTGCCTGGAAAATCCCATGGACGGAGGAGCCTGGTGGGCTGCAGTCCATGGGGTTGCTAGGAGTCGGACACAACTGAGCGACTTCACTTTCACTTTTTACTTTCATGCCTTGGAGAAGGAAATGGCAACCCACTCCAGTGTTGTTGCCTGGAGAATCCCAGGGACAGTGGAGCCTGGTGGGCTGCCATCTATGGGGTCGCACATAGTCGGACATGACTGAAGCAACTTAGCAGCAACATATGTGAAGGTCAGGAAATGCTTCATGGAGGGAAATTTGAGTGAGGAAAAGGCCCAAGGAAAGGGGGACAAGCATACAAAAAGCAAATAAAACACTGTCTTTTAAAAGAGAGGTGAGATAAAAATATAGACAAATGTTAAGGTGGAAACATCTGATATCAAAGGAGCTCTTATCAGGTCATTTCAAGTTTTGCAGGAAAATATGAAATTAGTTTACTGGTGGAGAATAACATTAGTAAAGGTGAATTTATGGGCTGTAAATAGTAAAACATAGTGTTTAAGAGCTTGAGCTTTGGTGTCAAGCAGTATCCTGATTCTGTAACTCATTGTTTATGTAACCCTGTATACTTCACTTTTTAAAAATTCAAGTACAGTTAACTTCAAATATTATATTAGTTTCAGGTGTACAAAAGAGTGATTCGCTATTTTGTTATACACTGTACAACATGGAAAGGCTACCCACTCCTGTATTCTGGCCTGAAAAATTCCATAGACTGTATAGTTCATGGGATTGCAAAGAGTTGGACACAACTTTCACTTTTACACCATACAAAGTTATTATAAAATACTTACAATATTCCTTGTGACTTATTTGTAGTTTGTAACTCAACCCCCTTCATCTATTTCACCCTTCCCTTGGCCCCTTTTCTCTTTGGAAACTATTAGTTGTGAGTCTATTTCTCTTTGATTTGTTTATTTTTAAGATTCTACATATAAGTGAAAACATACAGCATTTGTCTTCCTCTGTTTTACTTATTTGGCTAAGCATAATATACTCCAGGTCCATTCATGTTGTCCCAATTGGCAAGATTTTATTCTTTTTTATGACCGAGTACCCCACTTTTATATCTGTGAAATGATACTATATTATCTGTGAAATTTGGTGAATACCAATAATTGCTAGCTGATGTTACCATTATTGTTAGAAATTCTGGTAATAATTTGGAAAAGGCTCTTCAAAGTTTATAATCAAAATAAATTAGTAATTACTGAAGAATCATGCAGAAACTAGTTAGATTTTCAGTTAAGTTTGGGTTGTGTGATTTCATATTTACTTAGTCTATTACATTATATATATTTGTTCTCTTACAGTATTTTTTAAAATTTTTTGTTATACTTACATGCGAGTTCTATTTTACCTGGGAGCTGTAAGATCCTAGAAGACAATGACTGACGGTACTAATTGATTTGCAAATTTTCAGAGCATACGGGATAGCACCTTACAAATAATAGATGTTTATAGCTTTAGTTGAATGAGTGAATGAATAAATTAATAAATAGTTGTTAAAATACTAAGTTTGTGTGGAATCTTTAAGCAGAGTTAAAAGGACTAATTCTTTGGATGTTATCACTGTGAGGGAAGTAGGAAGAGGGGAAAGAGCCCACCAAGTTAAGAGATGGGAAGAGAAATAGGATCCAATGAAGCCTTGAATTCTCAGTAAGACATTGCTTTCACAAAGATCGTTTTCTGTCCAAGTTCATTAATGTTGCACTAGTACCAGACTTTATATTTCAACACTCTGAAAATAGCAACAATTAGTTCTTTAATAGTAACTCAAATGTATGTCTATTATTTTTATTAGACAAATGAAAAATGATTAGCAGTGTGAAATCAGCATGGACTTTGAATGCATATAGAACAAAGTAAAGAATTTTCCTTGAATTGGTTTTCCCAGTCTTGTAAATTTGAACTCTCCTTGCTGTTCCTGAAAAATTTTAAAGGCCATAGTGGTAGTTAATACTTTTGAAGAATAGTTAATGTCTTCTACTTATCTAATATTGATAGAAAGATTCATTGTATTAGAAATTCATCCAAATGCTAGGAAGAGATGTTTTTTTAAAGGCTCCTTGGTCTTGCAGTCAAAATTCTCTTTTAGTCCTATTGGGAATTTGTATTAGTTGTGTTTGTGAGAAAACAAGACTTAAAATATGTCCTTAATGATTTTACCACATGTAAAATATGGTACTAATGACTTTAACAATCTAAAAATTATGTGCCCCAAACAAAACATTAAAAACATTTTGCTTTTTATTTTAGAAAATATACATCATATTTATATTACTTGCACATTTGCTGTTACATGATAGTAACATTTGAATATGTGTAGGTGTGGTGAGCAAGATGGATCAGAATAATTAAAAATAAATATGATAATTTAGAACAGTCCTTTCTTTTCTCCTTCCCTCCCTTCCTCCTTTCCTATATTTTTTTCTTTCTTCCTTTCTTTTAATTAAAGCCATTTAGGGGTAGCTTCTTTCTTCTTGTATGAGATGTCATCAGAAGCTGTCAATCTGAAGGCTAGAATCCTTCTTGCATGTTATACTGTATACATAAACCTACTCCTGCATACATAAATCTACTCACAGCTAACTAGACCAGGGATGGCAACTGACTGACAAAGCATCAGAAGAGAAGCTGGGCAGAGCCAATCAAGTTCACTCTCCCAGGAATTTGAATCTGAGACATCAAGAGACTAAGTCAACTATCTGTGGAAACTGGACTTGTAAATTCGCATATTTCAGGGATTTAGGTACTTGGTGAAGTCAGGTCAGATTTTGTCTAATTAGAGAAGAATAATGACTGGGCTTCCCTGGCAGCCCAGTTGGTATAGAACCCTCCTGCAATGTAGAAGACCCTGGTTGGTTTCCTGGGTTGGGAAGATCCCCTGGAGAAGGGATAAGATATCCACTCCAGTATTCTTGGACTTCCCCGGTGGCTCAGATGGTAATGAATCTGCCAGGAGACCTGGCTTGGATCCCTGGGTTGGGGAGATCCTCGAGAGGAGGGCATGGCAACTACTTCAGTATTCTTGCCTGGACAGAGGAGCCTGGCGGGTGGCAGTTCATGGGGTCACAAAGAGTCGGTCAGGGCTGAGCAACTAAGCACACATGCACACAAAGACTAACAGCCTTCCATTTCCTGTTTCTCTCAGGAGACCTGGAAGCACTTCCTGCCCTTGAGCTTTGCAAGATACCCTGAACCTTTCACCACATTCTCTTTCTGCTCCAGCTAGTTGCAGAGAGTTTCTGGTTTTTGAAATCAAACCATTCCTAAGTTATAGAACTATAAATTTAAGTGAAAAGCAACCGGAAGAAAGAAAGCCAGTACTATGCAGAACAGCTGCAAAAGATTTAGTGGTCCTTACTGATGACACAGGTCAAGTTCAATGTAGCTAAATCTTCTTTCCCAAACTAGTAGCTTTCCTGCCAGAGAACCAGTGAATCTCTAAATCTTAATGTTAGTTTTACTCTTTTCTCTATTCCTCCTGTTCAGTCAACAAGCTTTATTATTTTAATTTATAGTTGGTGAAATATATATGCCAAGGGAGGAAAGTCATATAGCTCACAGCCATGGGTCTAGTTTCCAGGAGATGCAGGGTTTAGATGGCTTAGGTCCAGGACCTGCCCTATAGCCCTTCCTATCATCTCTTTATTTCTATGTCTATAATCCTATAGCAGAATAAAGCAGAATGAAAAATTCTGTATAACAGACACACTGAGAAAATCTGTCCTTAAATAGTAGCAATTTGGATACATTTCAGGGTTCAGTCTTTGGCCTTTTCTATAAACATGCATTAACTACTTGACCTGATCCAGTCATATTGGCTTTATATATCTTCTATATGCTCATGACTCTCAAATTATATTTCTAGCTCCCATCTTTCACTTGGACTCTAAAGTTTTATTTCCCACTGTTTATTTGACATTTCCCCCTGGATGTTTATTAGTTATCTCAAACTTGACAGGTAAACAGCCAAACCTAAAAATAGTTTATTTTCTCTCCCTTAAACTATTCTTTCCTGATGTTCCCATTTCTGAAATATGGCACCTCCATTCATCAGTTATTCAGACTTAAAACCTGGGAATTATCCTTAACTTTCACATTCCACATTCAGACTACAGGTACAGCATGTCAGTTCTGCCTTCAAAGTATCCTCTGAACCTGACCACTGTCCCCAACTCAGTCACTTCCACTACAGTCCAAGCCACTGCCTCTGGCTTCTACTTCCCTTGTATAGTCTATGAGCAAGACTTTGACAAAATATGTTTATATACTCACGAATATGATGCCTGTGACTTTCCTCCTTACAGTATCCCACTGGTTTCAAATCACATGTGGAAAACAATCCCAAAGTCTACAAGGCCTTCATAATGAAGCTCTGATTACTTCTCTGCCCTGATTTCTTGTCCCAAATCATCTCCTCTGATTCCTTGCCCATTCACATGAGCCTCTTTGATCTTCCTCTAACATAATAAACTTTTCTTTTTTCTTGGGCTTTTGTATTGGGGGATTCTTATGCCTGGATGGCTCTCCTCTGTGGTCAAATGTCCCATCTCCAGGTAGCCTTCCTTTGATCTCCTTTCCTAACATAGTAGTCCCATGCCCTTCACCTTGATCTCCTTACACTGGCATCACTTTCATAGCACTGAATCCTGTGTGGCATTAAATAATATATTTTTCACTCATTATTGTTAATCACTCCTACCAGAATTAAGCTCCAAACAAGAGACAATATTTATTTTGTTCACTGAAGCATCTCCAGAATCTAGAACCATATCTGGCATTTCATTGGTACTAAATAAATATGTATTGAATGTATCTAACCTTTCTAATATATATAATTGTTTTTCTTCTTAAACATTTTTTTCAAAATGTGACTTCAGATTTGGGAACATGGCTAAGACTTTTTAAAACAGGATGTTTGACATATTTAAAATGTATAATTTATAAAATTTGTTTATGAAAACGTTTAGAGTATACATGTTTAAATGTATAAATGACTATTTAAGGTGTACGACTTCAGTAATGTTGATATATGTATATGCCTATGAAACAGCCAATACTGAAACTATCCTTCATCCTTAAATTTTTCCTCAAACTCCTTTGTAATACCTCTTTCCCTGCTTGCTCATGTACGTTACTCCATCACCAGGTAACCATTTATCTCTTCCAGTCACTGCAGGTTCATTTACATTTTCTAGAATTTTATATAAATGGAACCATACAGTATGTGCACTTCTTTTTTTTTTTTAGTATGTGCACTTTTAATTGTTTTTTTTTTCTCACTTTTTATTTTGTTAATTTGGATTTTCTCTCTCTTCTTCCTGGTGAGCCTGACCAGAGGTTTATCAATTTTGTTTTTACTTTCAAAGAACCAGCTCTTGGGCTTCACTTTTTTCTATTGTTGTTCAGTCACTTTGTTAATTCTAACTTTCTGGTTTTAACTCTATTTCTTTTTTTGGTTCTTTCTATTTATCTCATAATGTCTATTTTCCAGGAGTGTTTTCTTGTTGTAGTTGTTGTTTAGTCGCCAAGTAGTCTAAGACTCTTTGCTGCCCCCGTGAACTGCAGCACACTGGGATTCCTTGTCTTTCACTATCTCCTGGAGTTTGCTCAAATTCATATCCGTTCAATTGACGATGCCATCCAACCATCTCATCATCTGTCGCTCCTTTCTCCTCCTGCCCTCAATCTTTCCTAACATCAAGGTCTTTTCCAATGAGTCAACTCTTCACATCAGGTAGCCAAAGTATTGGAGCTTTAAGTTCAGCATCAGTCCTTTCAGTGAACATTCAGGACTGATTTCCTTTAGGATTGACTGGCTTGACCTCCTTGCAGTCCAAGGGACTCTCAAGAGTCTTCTCCAACATGATAGTTCAAAAGCATCAATTCTTTGGCACTCAGCTGTCTTTATCTAGGTTTGTCATAGCTTTTCTTTCAAGGAGCAAGTGCCTTTTAATTTCCTGGCTGCAGTCACCATCTGCAGTGATTTGGGAGCCCAAGAAAATAAAATCTGCCACTGTTTCCATAGTTTCCCCATCTATTTACCATGAGGCAGAAAGTGAAAAGGAACTAAAAAGCCTCTTGATGAAAGTGAAAGAGGAGAGTGAAAAAGTTGGCTTAAAGCTCAACATTCAGAAAATGAAGATCATGGCATCTGGTCCCATCACTTCATGGGAAATAGATAGGGAAACAGTGGAAACAGTGTCAGACTTTATTTTGGGGGGCTCCAAAATCACTGTAGATGGTGACTGCAGCCATGAAATTAAAAGATGCTTACTCCTTGGAAGAAAAGTTATGACCAACCTAGATAGCATATTAAAAAGCAGACACATTACTTTGCCAACAAAGGTCTGTCTAGTCAAGGCTATGGTTTTTCCAGTAGTCATGTATGGATGCAAGAGTTGGACTGTGAAGAAGGCTGAGTGCCAAAGAATTGATGCTTTTGAACTGTGGTGTTGGAGAAGACTCTTGAGAGTCCCTTGGACTGCAAGGAGATCCAACCAGTCCATTCTAGAGGAGATCAGCCCTGGGTGTTCTTTGGAAGGAATGATACTGAAGCTGAAACTGAAGTACTTTGGCCACGTCATGCGAAGAGTTGACTCATTGGAAAAGACTCTGATGCTGGGAGGGATTGGGGGCAGGAGGAGAGGGGATGACAGAGGATGAGATGGCTGGATGGCATCACTGACTCTATGGACATGAGCTGGAGTGAACTCCAGATGGTGATGGACAGGGAGGCCTGGTGTGCTGGAATTCATGGGGTTGCAAAGAGTCAGACATGACTGAGTGACTGAACTGAACTGATAGGACCAGATGCCATGATCTTATGTTTTTTGAATGCTGAGTTTTAAAGCAGCTTTTTCACTCATGACATCTTCATGATCCTTCACCTCATCAAGAAGCACTTTAACTCATCTCTTTTTGCCATTAGGGTGGTATGATCTGCCAATCTGAGGTTGTTGATATTTCTCCCGGCAATCTTGATTCCAGCTTGTGTTTCATCCAGCCCGGTATTTCATATGATGTACATTGCATATAGTTAAATAAGTAAGCAGTGTGACAGTACTCCTTTCTCAATTTGGAACCAGTCCATTGTTCCATGTCTGGTTCTAACAGTTGCTTCTTGATCTGCATACAAGTTTCTCAGGAGGCACGTGAGGCGGTCTGGTATTCTCATCACTTTAAGAATTTTCCCGTTTGTTATGATCCACACAAAGGCTTTAGCATAGTCAGTGAAGCAGAAGTAGATATTTTTCTGGAATTCTCTTGCTTTTACTATGATCCAATGCATGTTGGCAATTTGATCTCTT